>NW_027248542.1:25000-211823 GCF_031021105.1 Erythrolamprus reginae | reverse complement strand
ATCAAAACTTTTCACATATACAGCTTGTCCCAAATACATTTCCCTTTCGGGTCTTATACACATTTGGTTATTGTTAATACAGAACCTTGGATTCAACCTATCTAGTGGTGACCTTAATTTCCTTCCCATCAACAATTCTGCAGGGCTTACATGTGTGTGCGAGTTAGGGGTGATGTGCTGAGTGAGTAAGAATTGGTCTAAGTTTTGCTGCACATCCCCAGGCCCTGACCTGCGCAATGCCTCCTTCGCCACGCGAACGTAGCGTTCTGCCAATCCATTAGCCCAGGGCGAGTAAGGGGAGATGAGGGCATGTCTGACCCCTAATCCATCTAGGAACAATTCGAATTGCCTGGCTGTTAACTGTGGCCCATTGTCAGAAACCAGGATATCTGGGCACCCATGTGATGCGAAAAGTCTACTCAAAACCTTGATGGTGGCACTTGTGGTTATGTTGTTCATTGCTATTATCTCCACCCACTTGGAGAATGCATCCACCACTATTAGAAAATACTGGGAGCCCACTGGACCCGCGAAATCAATGTGGATTCTGGACCAAGGGCCAGCAGGCTGCTCCCACTCAGCCGGGGTTGTTTTGGGGGGATTAGGCCGTGACTCCTGGCATGGTTCACACTTTGAAACCCAGTTTTCAATTTCAGCATCCAGACCCGGCCACCATAGATGTCCCCTTGCTAGGCTCTTCATCCTGACAATTCCAGGATGGCCTACATGTAACATTTTGAGAACCTTTTCCCTTAGGCTTCTGGGGATGACCACCCTGTCTCCCCACAACAGACAACCCTTTACATAAGATAACTCAAGTCTCTTAGCTTTGAAATCATGCAATTCAGGTTTCACAATATCATTTTGCCATCCCTTAAGTACACAGTTTATTACTTGTTTAAGGATTTGATCTTGCTGCGTGTGTGCAGCTACCTCTTTGGCTGTGGTTAGTGGGTTGTCCTCGAGCTCTATTAATAATACATCTGCAGAAGGAACAGGATCCTCCACTAAGTCTGTTATGGGACATCTGCTGAGGCCATCTGCGTGATTAATTTCCTTCCCCCCCTTGTGGGTGAGCTCATACTGGTATCCAGAGAGGAAAAGGGCCCATCTGATCAGTCTAGGAGACATAAAAGGCGGAGTGGGCTTGTTTGGGGCTAGCAGACCCAGTAAAGGTTTGTGGTCTGTTACCAATTCAAAGTTCCTACCAAAGATGTAGTTGTGGAATTTCTTCACCCCTGCCACTAAAGCTAAAGCCTCCTTGTCCAACTGGCTATAATTCCTTTCTGTGCTGTTCATTGTTCTTGAAAAAAATGCTATTGGGGCTTCTGATTTATTGGGTAGAACGTGAGCTAGGACTGCTCCTATGCCGTATGGCGAGGCGTCGCACGTGAGCCTGATGGGTAGTGACGCACTATATTGGACTACTACGCTTTTGGAGGTTAACAGACTCTTTATTTGGAAAAAGGCTTCACGTTCAGTTTCGCCCCAGGTCCATCTGGCTTCCTTCTGGAGTAAACGATGTAGGGGTTCTGCTACTGTTGCCTTCTGCTTTAAAAAAATGGAATAAAAATTAAGGAGGCCTAAAAATGCCTGTAGCTCATTCTTATCTCGTGGTTCTGGGGCTTCCCTAATGGCTCTCAACTTCTCTGTTGTGGGGTGGATACCTTCTTTGTCTATTTTGTATCCTAGAAATTCTATACTGTTGGTTCCCCAAACACATTTATCAGGCTTGATTCTTAAACCCTTGTCCTGTAGCCTCTTAAGTACTTCCCTTATTCTTTTGTTTACTTGTTCCTGGTTTTCCCCAGCAATTAGGATGTCATCAAAATATGGGATGGCCCCATTTACCCCTGACAAAAGGCGTTCCATAATGCTCTGGAAAATTCCTGGGGCTATGCTCACCCCAAACTGTAACCTCGTGCATTTAAATGCTCCCCTATGTGTTACAATTGTCTGTGCACAAGCTGTCTGGTCATCGACGGGGAGTTGCTGGTAAGCCTGGGCGAGATCGATTTTTGCAAACCTTTTCCCCTCCCCCAGGGAGTGCAGGAGTTGCTGTACCACTGGAATGGGGTAGGGGTGGTGCTGGAGGGCCTTGTTAAGCGTCGATTTGTAATCTGCGCAAACTCTTAGGGAGCCATCTGGCTTTACCGGTGTGACTATGGGGGTTTCCCATGGTCCTTGTTCCACAGGGACCAAAATACCTTGGCTTATAAGTTTATCCAGTTGTAGGTCTAGTTTGGGGAGAAGTGGAAGGGGAACCCTGCGAGGTTTTAACCTGATAGGTGGGACCTTGGGATCAATAGAAAACGATATGGGGGGCCCCTTGTATGATCCCAAAGTGGGGCTGAACACCTCAGGGAACTCTTGTACAAAGTTAGGCATATTATCACAGTTCACATTGCATACACCCGAAATTTCAATTCCCAGTGGTTCCATCCAAGCCAGGCCCAAGAGAGAGTGCTTAGCCCCTGTTACAACAAGCATGGGTAGGGTACATTTTACATTCTTGAATACAATAGGTACATTTGCTGTTCCCAGGATTGAGATCACCCCCCCTTGAAAATCTCTGATTATTAGAGAGGTTTGTTTTAAATCAGATTTAGACATGTTAGGCATATACAGTTTAAATTTTTCCCAAGGCATAATAGTATATCTGGAACCTGTATCAAGTTCCATCGAGCATGGTTGGTTATTTAGCAATAGTGAGATAACAATTTTAGCCCCCTTTTGTGTTGTCGTGTTATTCACGAAAAATTTAGTGTTACCTCTATAGTAGTCGCGGTTAGTGGTTGAGTAGTTCCTTTGACTCGAATTTTGGAACGGTCTATTTTCTCGCGGTTGGAAGTTCTGGTTTTGAGGTCGTTGGTATCGTGGTGTGGCGAATGTTTCTTCTGGTGCCGTTGCTCTGCATGCGATGGCGATGTGGCCTCGACGGTTGCAGCGGCGGCAAGTAGCGTCTCGGAAAGGGCATCGGTGGCGCTGGTGGTTTCCCCGGCAGCCCGCGCAAGGGGCTGGGTGAGTTGACCTGTTGTGTCTCGGCTGGTCTTGTACGAGGAAGCAGTCGTCCACGTTGTGAGCTGGTTGGTTGGGGGTCATCTGGTCCCACGGCGCGGGGAGATGCGGCATCTATCTTTGCGATGAGTTCTCGCCTCCCGTGTTCCTTTAATTCTCTGGCTGCTGCGTCGGCGGCTTCTGCGGTTTGCGCGAGTTTAATTACGGTTTGTAGAGTTGGCTCTTCTTCGGTGAGGAGTTTGTTTCTCACCGTGGTGCTTCTCATGCCGAAAACTAAGGCATCTGTGAGGCGGGCTTCCGGGTCTTTAAACTTGCATTGAGCAAGTACCGTTCGAAGCCGCGTCGTGAACTGGTTGATGGATTCGTTTTCCTTCTGAGCCATCATGGAAAACTGATGCCGATAGACCATGGCTGGTTTGGTCGGTTTAAAATGGCTCGCTAGCTTCTCCTGTAGGACGTCCCACGCTACGGTTCTCGTTGGCTGTGGGTCGGTGAGAGTCTGGGCGATCCCACGGATCTCCGGACCACAGTAGTTTAGGAAAATTGCCCGTCTGCGATCGGCTTCGGCGTCCTGTATCCCAGCTGCCTCGAGGAAGATCTCGAAGGTGGTCATGTATTCATCCCAGGACGTTTTTTCGGGATCGAAGATTTCCGGAGCCTGGCCGATCTGGATTTTGTTCATGTTGCACGCGGTTTTTCTTCCGTCCGTTCGTCGCCAGTGAAGTAGACTCGGAGATCAGGATTCAAACAACTCGGTACTTTTATTTTCAGCTCAGAGAAAGTGACTGGTTCAGCAAGGCAAGTGACTTCAGCGAGTACCGGCTGCTCTGCTAGGGAAAAGCCGCTTCTTTTATACTTTTGCGGCTCCCGCCAAAGCAAGAGCCAGCCGCGTCTGAGCCAATCAGGAGCGACTTCCTGCTTGGGCTCAGACAGCGCTTGAAGAAGGAACAAACTATTTACAAAGGATACAAAGTAGCCATTACGGATACAACACCTGCCTTGCCTTGCCTTCTTATTAAGTCACGGAACACCTGGCTGGTCCTTGTGGAACCCTTGGGCTCCGCGGAACCCTGGTTGAAAAACCCTGGACTGGAGGGTGAGCAGTTGCAGGAACTGGGCCTGGCTAGTCTAGTGAAGAGAAGGACCAGGGGAAACATGAGAAAAGCCTTCCAAAATTTGAGGGGCTGCCACAGAGAGGAAGGGCTCAAGCTATTTTCCAAAGTACCCAAAGGCCAGACAAGGATGGAAGGCTGACCAAGGAGAGATTCACCCTGTAAATGAGGAGAAATTTTCTAACAGTGGGAACAATCAAATGTTGGAGCAGAAGTTGCCTTCAGAAGTTGTAGGAGCTTCATCACTGGAGGCTTTGAAGAAGGGTTGGGCTGCCCTCCATCAGAAATGGTGTAGGCAGGATCTCCTCCTTGAGCATGGGTTGGACTAGATGACTTATATCATCCCTTCATAGAAGAAACATAGAAACATGAAAGATTGACAGTAGAAAAAGACCTCATGGTCCATCTAGTCTGCCCTTTGAACTCTGTTAATCTCAAAAGAAAAAAACCTGCTCATGCAGGTGACCCTCCCCATTCAGACAGATGGTTGTCCAATTTCTTAAAAACCTCCAGTGTTGGAGTACCCACAATTTATGGATGGCAGTCTAGAACGCTTCAGGTGCCACTGAGCATAAATTAAAAATTGACTACATGTCATTGACCACAATGAGGATTTGACAAACCTGTAGCTTGTCTAGTTTGCAGGGTATTGCCAAATGAAGCTTTCCAAATTGGTAAAATTAACCCATAGTTCAATATATGCCCTAAGAAAGATAGGAGGGTGTGTGTGTGTAAATTGTGTTGTGCTGCATTGTGTTGCATGAGTTACTGCAATGTAGGAATCTCATTTTCCAATGTGGCAGCTTTAAAAAACCATGGAGGTTAACCAAGAGAAGCCGCTTTGAAGTTTTGGCATTTCCCAGTTATATAGTTTTCTCCCTCTGCACAGATTCTATCCAGGTGGCCTTCTCAAGGAGGTCACAGGTATAATCCAGAAATTCACAATAATAACCCATAAGGGAGTGCAATGCCTGAAAGAGATTGTAATTTGCTTTGCTCCGATGGATGTCAAAATTTCCTCTCCTTCTATCAGCATCACTTTCAGTCCCGTCTAATTACCAGCACAAACAGCAAAAGGTCTGCTTGCAATTCAGTCCCTTCTCTTCCCCTTTCTCACCAAACAGAAAGTGCTTGAATTTCAAGCATGCTGCTCAGTCAATTAACTTCCCAGACCTCACAAGGTAGCTAACAAAAAAGCCGGGTGGGCTTCAAGAGACTCACCCTCAACCCTATTGAGACCTGCCAATCATCCGAGGCAGGCAAAAAAGGTCTAAAAACAATGCTTTTTAAGACAGGGTTAAATTTTTTGGGGGGACACCTAAGAAGCAAGGATTGGGAACATAAGTGATCTTAACTTGGCCAAGTGTAGGTTAAAGCTGTGGAGTAGGAGGAAGGGCAGGAGGAGGAGGAGGTGGAGGAAAAGAAGAAGGAGAGGGAGGAAAGGAGAAGGAAAAGGAAAAAGAGAGGGAGAAGGAGGAAAGGGGGGGAGAAGAAAAAGGAGGAAGTGGAGGAGGAGGAGGAGGAGGAGGAGGAGGAAAAGGAGAGGAAGTAGGAGAAGGGGGAAGGAGGGGGAGGAGGAGAAGAAGGAAAAAGAATAAGAAGGAGAAGAAGGAGAGGGAGAAAGAGAAGGAGAAAAAGGAGGAGGAGGAAAAGGAGTGGTAAGAGAGAAAAGTGGAGGAGGAGGAGAAGAAAAAAGAGAGGGAAGAAAAGGAGGAGGAAAAGTAAAGTAGGATAAGAAGAAGGACAGGGAGGAAGAGGGGGAAGAGGAGGAGGAAGAAGAGAAGACAACCTCGGTTTATCACTTTCATGGTCCACCCTTCCCAAAGAGAGAAGAGGCCTAAAGGAAGTCATTGATGAAGTGGTTAGAAGCTCCATCACCCATGTGACCTTTGATGTTCTGGTACAATTGATCCTTCCATGCAAAGCTTACTTCTTTTAATACTGTGCTATGCATTTTTATTTTTATTTGTATTTATTAGATTTGTATGCTGCCCCTCTCCGTAGACTCGGGGCGGCTCACAACAGTGATAAAAACGGTACATAGCGACAAATCTAATAATTAAAATCTAAAATAGCAATTATACATATAAAAAATCTAACCCCTCCCCCAGTAAATAAAAACATACATACAGTCATGTTGTACACAGAAACTACATAGGCAAGGGGAAGATGTCTCAGTTCCCCCAAGCTTGATGACAAAGATGGGTTTTGAGGAGTTTACGAAAGGCAAGGAGGGTGGGGGCTGACCTAATATCTGGGGGGAGCTGAATTGTGACCAGAAACTGATCGGCAACCAATGCAGACTGCGGAGTGTTGGAGTAACATGGGCATATTTGGGAAAGCCCATGATTGCTCTTGCAGCTGCATTCTGCACGATCTGAAGTTTCCGAACATTCTTCAAAGGTAGCCTCATATAGAGAGCATTACAGTAATCGAACCTCGAGGCGATGAGGGCATGAATGACTGTGAGCAGTGACTCCCGGTCCAAATAGGGCCGCAACTGGTGCACCAGGCGAACCTGTGCAAATGCCCCCCTCGCCACAGCTGAAAGATGTTTCTCTGAAAGATGGAGAATCTACCACTGTTCTGACTTCTAGCCATGAGAGAAGCTCCCGTCCACCTTCACAAATCAGCTGCAATGGAGGCAACCAATTAAGAATGCCAATAAAAACAATGAAAGGAAAACTTTGGTCATGTTTATTCATTATGAGGAGAACACTGACAATAACAAAAATGCAACTCTCCTTATCAGCTGTTGATTAAACTGATGCAATGATTACTAATCATAGAGTTTCACCCTAGGCTATAATTAAATGTCAACCACTTAATGAGGATTTCTATTTTTTGCTTTGATTAAACACACTGGCACTGGACAGTTTGATAATAAAGATGTGCAGTGTGCGTGTATGCATGCATGCACACACGCACTTGAATGTAATTGCTTGGGCATGTGCGGACACACATGTGTGTGATTGTTTGCATCATATCATCAAGAGCTTGCAGAATTTTTGATACTTATTTAATATGTCTGTGCATATCTCTCTCCCTCTCTCCCTCCCATCTTCCATTTTTCCTATCCATCTTTCTATCAATCATCCACCCATCCACCCACCCATCCACCCATATATCGCTATCAGTCTATCAATCATTTATCTATCTTTATGATTCTATGAATCATCTGTCTGTCTGTCTGTCTATATGATTCTATGATTCTATCTGTCTCTATCTATATTATTTATTTATCATCTATCTACCAATCATTTATCTATGGGGTGGACAAAAAAATGGAAACATATGACTTTTTGGCATTATAATGTTTGAACTTTTTCAAATCAATCAAAACTTGATATATTTTAATGTTTTTTTTTAATTCTGTTATTTGATATGTTTTTAAAAACTACCCTTTTTTTTTTTACAGAAATTTAAGGAAATTGGTTATAACCTTCTGGAAATGACAGACCTCTCAGACTTTCAAAGAGACCAAATTGTTGGTGCTCGAATGGCAGGCGCTAGTGTAACAGAAAGTATTTGGCGTTTCAAGAGGTGATGTCTCAAAAGTCATGACTACTTTTGAAAGAGAAGGGAAAATGTCCTCAGCCAAGCACAGGTCTGGTCAAAAGTCGAAGTTGTCTGAGAGAGACCGTCGGACTCTAAAGCGAATTTTTAGAGCAGCTCACAAGACCACAGCTCCTAAAATCACTGCAGAGCTCAATAGACACATACAGAACCCAGTTTCCACAAAAATTGGTCGAAGGGAGCTTTATAAATCTGGATTCCATGGAAGAGCTGCAATTAGAAAACCTCTGCTCTCAAAGACAAATGTTTCATAGTGTTTAAAGTGGTGTAGAAACCACCAGAAATGGTCCCTCGAGCAGTGGCAAAATATGATTTTCTCTGACGAATCATCGTTTACCCTTTTCCCGACCTCCGGCCGTGTTTATGTTTGGAGACAGCCAAAAAGAATAATTTCATTCAGACTGCCTTCTCCCAACCGTCAAACATGGTGGGGGTTCAGTGATGATCTGGGGTGCTATTTCTTGGAAATCTGCCAGGCCAATGATTTCCCTTCATGGAAGAATTAACAACCATCAATATTTAGGAATTTTGGCTGACCAAATTCATCCTAAACCCGAATATACCAAGATTGACATACCTGTACCCGTGAAAACCGTGAAAATCTACGAAAACAAATATGTGTGTGTATATATATATATATATATATATATATATATATATATATATATATATACACATACATATTTATATATATATAAAACCCGAACTCGGAACAATCTACATATATATACATATATGCATATTTATTTATTTATTTATTGGATTTGTATGCCGCCCCTCTCCAGAGACTCGGGGCGGCTAACAGCGACAATAAAACAGTGTACAATAGTAATTTGGTATTGATGATTAAAAATCAATTAATATAAAACCCAAACATACATACATACATACCGTGCATAGAATTGTAAAGGCCTAGGGGGAAAGAGGATCTCAATTCCCCCATGCCTGGCAGCAGAGGTGGGTTTTAAGTTGTTTACGAAAGGCAAGGAGGGTGGGGGCAGTTCTAATCTCTGGGGGGAGTTGGTTCCAGAGGGCCGGGGCCGCCACAGAGAAGGCTCTTCCCCTGGGTCCCGCCAGGCGACATTGCTTAGTTGACGGGACCCGGACAATATATATATATGTGTGTGTGTGTTTTCGTAGATTTTCACGGGTACAGGTATGACGGTCTTGGCATATTCGGGTTTCTTCCCATGTAGAATTTGGAAATTTCTGGTGACATTTCGATGAGGTCCCACTCATCATCTTCAGGCTGGTGTTTCTGTCCTTGTTTTAGGGCGAACACAGTGAGACCTGAGCTGCCTTCCTTCTATAAATACTGGTGGCTGGGTGTGGTTTGATGGCTCAGCAAATGTCTGCTGTGTAAAAACTTCCTGGTGAGTCAGTGGGGTAACACCTGGGGTTGTTGATGTGACTGAGATATGCTGATTAGTTAATGGTTGTGGATTAGGCGTGATATCCTGAGTAGTTGGAGCTTGAAGGCTACTTGATTGTTTTGCAATGTGTGTTCTGAGTCTGGTTTCAGTTTCTATGGCTGGGATACGTTTGAGGGCTGGTTTCCAGATGTCTTGTAGGTGGGAGGTATCATCCCGCTTGTTCATATTTTGGGGATGTTTTTCTATCTCGATGGCTTCCATGATTATTCTTTTGCTGTAGTGTTCTGTTTTGGAAATTAATTTATTACTGTCAAAATCAAACCTGTAGTTTTGAAGTGTTGGAAAAGGGAGGAGTTTTTTTCTTTTTTCCTTAATGCATTCTTATGTTCTGCAACACGTGCATTTACTCTCCTGTTAGTTTGTCCAATATATGTGGCTGGGCAGATTTTACACGGTATTTGATAAACTCCCTGGTTTTCTAGCTGGATATTGTCTTTCGGGTTTCTTAGGATGTTGGCTATTTTTTTATCTGTACCAAAGGCTGTCTCGATGTTGTTTGTGGAGAATTTTACTGATTTTATCTGTGGTACCTTTGATGTAAGGGAGGAGGGCGATGCCATTGTCCTCTTCTGTGTCTTGGTTCTTGGGGGGTGTCTCTTTTTGGATTAAGTTGTTGATTGCCTCTCTTTGGAATCCATTGGAAATTAATATATTTGTGAGACTGTGTAATTCAGGTTCCAGGTGGTCTTTGTCGGCTAGGCGTTTGGTTCTGGAAATGAGGGTCTTGGCTATGGATTTGATCTGTGCAGAGTGGTGGTGGGATTTTGTGTTCAAGTAGCGGTTGGTGTGTGTCTTCTTCTGGTAGACGATATGTCCTAGGGTTTTTTGTAGATTAGGACATCCAGGAAGGGAAGTTTGTTGGGAAAGAAAAACTGGACAGCTTTCTCACACATCTCAACAGCCTACACCCCAAAATACAATTCACCATGGAAATAGAAACCAACAACAAACTTCAGGACGACGCTGGGAAGCACCCCCGGCTGTTTTAAAAGGTGACAGCCGGGCGGCAGGGTTTTTTTTTTGCGTTTTATTTTTTTTCATTGCACGGATTAATTTTTGCCTCTAGGCCAAACCCAGGGCCATTTCAAGGCAGTTAATTTATTCATAGCTGACAAATATATTCTGTATGCAAAAAACATGTGATACACACACACACACACATATATATGTTTTCATAGATTATATATATATATATAATTATTATTTTCAAGCCATATATATAATTTTTCCTATATGGTATAAAATTCTTTTCTTTGATCATTCTGCAATTCTATTATTATATTATAATTATATTTATTATCTATATTATTATTATTATTATTATTATTAATAATAGTAGTATTAATCTATCATTATATTACTATTACTATTATTATATTATATTATTAGTAATCAGGTGATTAGGAATCACCCGATTCCTAAGAAGTCATTAAGGGGCGTGCATTAGTGCACCAGTGTGCCTACAGTCCCCTATCCTTATGTTTCTCTTTCTAGTATCATGTTTATAAACATTGTTATATCTTTGTATACTACCGATACGTACTTGACAAAATAAATAAAATGAGCCAGGGTGGCGCAGCAGGTAGAGTGCTGTACTGCAGGCCACTGAAGCTGACTGTAGTTCTGAAGGTCAGCGGTTCAAATCTCATCACCGGCTCAAGGTTGACTCAGCCTTCCATCCTTCTGAGGTGGGTAAAGTGAGGACCCGGATTGTGGGGGCAATATGCTGGCTTTGTTAAAAAGTGCTATTGCTAACATGTTGTAAGCCGCCCTGAGTTTAAGGAGAAGGGCGGCATAAAAATGGAATAAATAAATAAATAATAAATAAATAAATAAAATATAGTAGAATTGCACAATCCAACATTTTCTTTATTACCATTGTCTCTGTAGGCAACTCCCAGAATTCCTGAGCCAATCATGCTAGTTCTGAAAATTGAAGTCCACATGTCATAGAAGAACCAAGTTTGCCTATCTCTGTCCTAGGAAATTCTTTGCTAACCCCTCTAAAAATGGAGACCAACCCAATTTTTCACTGAAGTTTCTTGCAGACCTTTTGTTGATGTGCTCATATTAAAACAAATGTTGGGTTGTGTTTTTTTAATATTGTGCCTCTCCCAAAAGGCATTGCTTCTGTTTTTCCAATATTCCTGCATTAAGAAGACTGGCAGCTGACTGAAAAGAGAGAATTAATTTCTTCCACAGCGATGCCCATATTCTCAAAGAGGAGCTTCGCTGTCCAAACACACAGGCATATTTACTAGTAAAATATCATCTTCCCATTCCGAGTGCTGAATTCACTTTCACCCCGAGTGTAGCAAACTGACCACGGCATCTTTTATTTATATTTACATTATCTTAAAATTCTCAGAGGCCATGTTGAATGAAGAGCCAAGAAGAATCAGGTCAAGGATTTCATATTTTATCAAGCCTACAAATAAATGCGGAAACAAGTTGGGTATCGGACACGTATGTCACTTTACATCGCCTCTGTTTTTCAGCATTTTTGTTTGTCCTCTTGCCTTGTGAGTTCTCCAGGAAGGAAAAGGTTGCAATGTATTTGGAGAACCTGAATTGGTCCCCCAAAATGGGACACTTCATTTTGCTTTCATCTAGACCTGTGATGACGAACCTCTGGCACGCTTGGCAGAGGTGGCACATGGAGCCACATCTGAGGGCATGTGAGGTGTGGCCTTCTGTCAGCTCCAGTGCGCATGTGTGCACCGGCCAGCTGATTTCCAGCCTCCCAGAGGCCGGGGGGCTACTTCCACCCTCCCTAGGTTTCAGGAAAGCCTCTGGAGCATGGGGTGGGGGGGTCTAATTTACCTCACTGCCGGTTTACTTCCTCTGACGCCGCATGGGCGCCTGCATGCCCAGTGCCAAAAAAAATCAAAATAAAACTTAAGAAAAGCCGAAAACAAGATGGCGACCACATGTGTGATGCCCGAAACTCGGCTATTGTGCATGCTCAGAATGAAAAAAACCAAACAATTTTTTTTTAAAAAAAGCCAGAAACCTGGCTTCTGCACATGCTCAGGAGAAAAAATAAATAAAGAAAAAAATAAATAAAAAGAGATGGTGGTATTCACAGACTGGCATGGGTCGAACTGGTTCCGTAATTTCATTGTGACTTCACCAGTGGGTCATGTCCAGTTTGGGTGAACTGATCCAAACTGGCATGAACCCACCTTTTCTCCGGAGCTTGTGGATGGTGAAAAATGGACCCAGTGGGCCTACTGGAAGTTCGGAAATGAACTTTTATTTATTTATTTTATTTATTTGTTTTCTCCAATACACAATAATACACAATGAGGGTTATAGATGATATAATCAGGATATAATCCCCTCTACGGAGAGGGGCGGCATACAAATCCCATAAATAAATTAAAGGGAGAATAGAGGAGAAAATAAAGGAGTGAAATATAACTATGAGAGAATAGCAAAAAAAGATATAGGTATAGAACAGAAGATATATGAGATATAGGACAGACAATAGGACAGGGGACGGTAGGCACTCTGGTGCACTTATGTACGCCCCTTACTGACCTCTTAGGAACTTGGTGAGGTCAACCGTGGATAATCTAAGGGTAAAGTGTTGGGGGTTAGGGGATGATACTACAGAGCCCGGTAGTGAATTCCACGCTTTGACAACTCGATTACTAAAGTCATATTTTTTACAGTCAAATTTGGAGTGGTTAATATTAAGCTTGTATCTGTTGTGGGCTCTTGTGCTGTTGTGGTTGACGCTGAAGTAATCGTTGACAGGCAGGACGTTGCAGTATATGATCTTGTGGGCAATACTTAGATCATGTTTGAGGCGTCTTAGTTATAAGCTTTCTAGACCCAGGATTGTAAGTCTAGTTTCGTAGGGTGTTCTGCTACGGGTAGAGGAATGCAGGGCTCTTCTGGTGAAGTATCTCTGGACATTTTCGCGGATATTAATGTCAGAAATGCGGTATGGGTTCCAAACAGATGAGCTATATTCTAGGATGGGTCTGGCAAAAGTTTTATAAGCTCTAGTAGGTCAGTTGGGCTGTTCTTCACCTTCCACAGGCTTCAGGAAAGCCTCCTGAGGCTGGGGGGGGGGAGGGCAATGCATTATGGGTGCGTTTGCATTATAGTGTGCACGCCCTTTTGTCACCTGTGGGTTTTCCTACCTAGGCAGAGGGTTGGACTAGAAAACCTCCATGGTCCCTTCCAGTCTTACAATTCTACGATTCTTCGCCTTTGATCACTACATAACAAGTGCATCATGATTTCCTTGCCAAGTTCATTTTCTCTAAACAAATTGACTTTTTGTTCCCTTCCCGACATACTGAAAACTCCATGGAACTTTTTTTTTTTAAATTGCATTAAAGCTTCTTGGCTGACCTCTCCTGCTACTTTGCAGAAACGTGATGGATGGCCGAAAGAAGACACATAAAAGCGAGAGTTTATTAGTGTGTCTGTGTATGTGAACATCCAGCTCCTGCGAACCATATGTCCCTTAATCTGTCCAAGTGTTGCCTGGCAAAGCACATTTTTAGCCAGGTTCATTTTTATGATCTCTGAAGACCCCATAAATATTTTATTAACACAGGGAGACTTAGCCGCATAGGATTAATGGCACCATTGTTGCAAAGGGATGTGGGAACATTGCCAAGCCTTACCCGGTGGTACATCGCCCTTTAATAAACCCAGTTATGTGCTATTTCTTTCTAAGTCTTGGCTGGAACTGGGTACAGTAGTTTAGAATGGGAACAGGCCATGGTGTCCACAGATGTGGTTAAAAATAGTCTAGGTGGAAATCATGATGGTGTGTTTGAAACTGACTGGGTTTTTTCACATATGGGAGAGGTGGGTCAGTTGGAAAACTGCTAGCCAGGCTAGTAGGAGGGAGTCAAACAGGAACCTAGCTTAAAATCTGTACACAGCCACAAATGCTAGAATCTTGCCTTCTTTCAAGATCTATGAAGCTTTATCTGGTCATTCCTGGGGGGAAGGCAAACAATCTGGAGAGATTCTTGTAACAAAGCTGATATATAACCACATCTCTGACTTGTTATTCACAACTCTGGTTGTTTGCTTGTGACTTCCAACCATTTCTATTCTTTCTTTTAACCACCTTCATGAGAACAAAAAACCTAGAAACCATATCTAATTGACAGATTCCACCTTTGAGATTGAAAGAATGAACTGAACCGAAGGAGAAGTTCTTATGGAAATTCTGGACTGTGCAGAAGTGAATAGTTTAACAATGGAATTTAAAGATAAGGAAATCTGGAATGCTATAATGTATGGGTGAAATTTTATGAATGGATAGAAAAGGAATATGAGGAAAAGGAAAAGAAAGTCTAGTTAGCGAAGCAGTGAAAGTGATGTGCCGGTGCCTGGAGGCTGCTGGGGCCTGGGTGGGTGTCAACAAACTCAAACTCAACCCAGACAAGACGGAGTGGCTGTGGGTCTTGCCTCCCAAGGACAATTCCATCTGTCCGTCCATTACCCTGGGGGGAAAATCATTGACCCCCTCAGAGAGGGTTCGCAACTTAGGCGTCCTCCTCAATCCACAGCTCACATTAGAGAACCATCTTTCAGCTGTGGCGAGGGGGGCGTTCGCCCAGGTTCGCCTGGTGCACCAGTTGCGACCCTATTTGGACTGGGAGTCACTGCTCACAGTCACTCATGCCCTCAACACCTCGAGGCTCGACTACTGTAACGCTCTCTACATGGGGCTACCTTTGAAAAGTGTTTGGAAACTTCAGATCGTGCAGAATGCAGCTGCGAGAGCAATCATGGGCTTCCCTAAATATGCCCATGTCACACCAACACTCCGCAGTCTTCATTGGTTGCCGATCAGTTTCCAGTCACAATTCAAAGTGTTGGTTATGACCTATAAAGCTCTTCATGGCACCGGACCAGATTATCTCAGGGACCGCCTTCTGCCGCACAAATCCCAGCGACCAGTAAGGACCCACAGAGTGGGTCTTCTCCGGGTCCCATCAAGTAAACAATGCCGTTTGGCGGGACCCAGGGGAAGAGCCTTCTCTGTGGCGGCCCCAGCCCTCTGGAACCAATGCCCCTGAGATTAGGATTGCCCCCACCCTCCTTGCCTTTCGTAAGCTACTTAAAACCCACCTCTGCCGCCAGGCATGGGGGAATTAAGATTTCTTCTCCCCCTAGGCCGTTACAATTGTATGCATGGTATGTTTGTATGTATGTTTGGTTTTGTATACTAAGGGGTTTTTAATTCGTTTTTTAGTATTGGATTATTATTGCATACTGTTTATGATTGTTGCTAGCCGCCCCGAGTTTTCGGAGAGGGGCGGCATAGAAATCCAATAAACTTGAAACTTGAAAATGGAAAAGAAATTGAGGAAACCCAGATGACAGAATTAGACCAAGGAGGCAGCATTAGATTAATAACCTATACCTAAAATAAAGAGTTAACAATATAGATATGATGTTAAACAATCAGAAGTTTTTAAATGATGTTGACAGTTCAAAGGGGGGTGGGAAAATGTTATCAGTCTGTTAAATGTAATATGTATTAGAATTAAAACCACTCAGGGAAGAGTTTAGAAGGAGAAAGAGGAAGGAGAAAGGAATGAGTCTCCGAGTTTTCAGAGAGGGGCGGCATACAAATCTAATAAATTACTATTATCATTATCATTATTATTAGAAAAGAGAAGGAGGGGAGGGAGGTAGAAAGGGGGAAAGAAGGGGTAAGAAAGTAGGCAGAGGAGAAAGAAAGAAAGAAAGAAAGAAACAGACTGTTTAATAATAACAAAATTAGGTGTTAAAATAAGATGTTGAATTTTGATTGACTGAAAAATGTGTGTATTATTGACATATTCTTAAGGTATATGTATTGATGTATATATATGAAATTGTGGATAAAACTTTAAAAAAAATATTTTTAAAAAGAGTTGAGCCATTAGAGAATTAAGAGTTGCTGACAATATGCAGCAGTTGACCAGTGCAATGTATAACTTTCGTTGTATTTCAGTCCACGACCTTCAATGGCTTCCACTGCCCTCACAGATAGAGCAAACTAGCCCATAAAAGCAAATATGCGGATCATTTTTATATTGTTTGATCCCTTGAGAAGGATACTAATATCCATTAAAGCCTACAAGATTATAGGATTCTCACAGCCAGTCAAGATCCTTTCAAAGGTTCAGAGTTCTGATTCAATAACTCAAGTGTTTCTCAAACATGGTCATTTTCAGAGGTGTGGACTTCAACTCCCAGAATTCTGCAGGGTCCGGCTTCTCTTGAGTACAAACTCTATGATTGCTGGAGCTGAATGAGTTGGTTTAATAATAATTTTAAAAACCAGAATAATAGAGTTGGAAGGAAGCTGTTCTGCCGTAACTAGGGACCAGAAAGAACGTAGCACACATGCAATTTGTTCAAACGTATGTTTACTCAATTAACAGCTACTAATAATTTTGCTTAGTAGTTGACACACACAAACACAAGTTAAAGCAGTCTTTTCTTGAAAAATCAGCTATTAATTAAATGGCATTAACAGGTAGCAGAAGTCCAGAAAGTCATAAATTAAGTCTCAGCAATTAGTGCTGGATATCTCAAGAAGCTTACAAGGTTGGCAAAATGCCTAGAAGCAGTCCAAAGGGAAAGCACCAAAATAGATAAGCTGAGCAGCACTTTTAGACCATGAAAGTCCCTGAAGTGAGCAAACATTGTTTCCTGCAGAGTTTTGCTGTGGTTGTCATCCCTTAAGTAGGCTAGCGGAGTGGGCAATTAGCTAAAAGCCTTACTCCCAACGAGATCTCCTTCTGAATAGCCATCTGGGTAAAATGAGGACCCAGATTGTTTGGGACAAGAGGCTGATTCTGTAAACTGCTTAGAAGGGACTGTAGAAGCACTATGAAGTGGTATATAAGTCTAAATGCTATTGCTATTGATGTGCCCACCCCCGCATGCACGCGCAGCTAAAAACCTAGCTTCTGCACATGTAGAAAAGCAAAAAGAAATCTGTGTGTGCTCAGAAGCTAAAAACAAGATGATGCCACCTATGGCTCCGCCAAGAGAGCCAGTTTAGGGGTGTGGCAGTCCTGGGTCATTGTTGGTTCCAGCAACCCAGGCCGCCAACTTCCATAGAACTGGTCTGAACTGAGAGGAACTCATCTCTGTTTTAGTGTCTCAGGGCTATGTGATCAGTATTTGGACTCTCCTCCTATATAGAGGGCCTGCAATAGAGTTCTGATCAGGTTTCCTTGGTGCACTCTAAGGTTGGTTGTTTTCTTGCAGATGTTTCATTATACAAACTGGGTAACATCATCACTGCTAGTAATGTTAGCTAGTTTGATAATGAAATGTTCAGGAAAACAACCAAGCACAGAGAGCACCAAGGGCCCCGAAGGTAACCTCCTCCTCCTCCTCTTCTTCCTCCTCCTCCTCTTCCTCTCCACAAACCCCTCTCCCTTTTAGGTCTGATTAGGTTACATAGCTGAGTAATGAAACATCTGCAAGGAAACAACAAAGCTCAGAGAGGGTGAAGGACCCCCCCCCATTTCAACTTTGAGCTACCAATATTCTCCTTTAAGAGTTTGGATCAGTTATGATGTGCGAGAGAGGGAAAAGACAGAGAGAAAGAAAGAAATGGGAAAGAGAGTGAGGGAAAGAGAAGTGGAGAGGAATGAAGGAGGGAAGGAAAGAAGGAAGGAAAAAATGAAGGATGGAGAAATTTATTTATTTATTTATTTATTTATTATTTAGATTTGTATGCCGCCCCTCTCCGCAGACTCGGGGCGGCTCACAACAAAGTGAAGATAATTTACAACAAATCTAAATTACTGTTCAAAAATATTTAAAAAACCCATTTTCTAAACACACATACATACAAACATACCATTCATAAATTGTATATGCCCAGGGGAGATGATACCAGTTCCCCCATGCCTGACGACAAAGGTGGGTCTTAAGGAGCTTATGAAAGGCAAGGAGAGTAGCGGCAGTTCTAATCTCCTGGGGGAGTTGGTTCCAGAGGGCCGGGGCCGCAACAGAGAAGGCTCTTTCCCTGGGGCCCGCCAACTGACATTGTTTAGTTGACGGGACCTGGAGAAGGCTCCTCTGTGGGACCTTACTGGTCGCTGGGATTCGTGCGGCAGAAGGCGGTCCCTGAGGTAATCTGGTCCAATGCCATGAAGGGCTTTAAAGGTCATAACCAACACTTTGAATTGTGACCGGAAACTGATCAGCAACCAATGCAGACTGCGGAGTGATGGTGAAACATGGGCATACCTAGGTAGGCCCATGACTGCTCTCGCAGCTGCATTCTGCACGATCTGAAGTTTCCGAACACTTTTCAAAGGTAGCCCCATGTAGAGAGCATTACAGTAGTCGAACCTCGAGGTGATGAGGGCATGAGTGACTGTGAGCAATGCGTCCCGGTCCAGATAGGGCCGCAACTGGTGCACCAGGCGAACCTGGGCAAACGCCCTCCTCGCCACAGCTGAGAGATGTTTTTCTAATGTGAGCTGTGGATCGAGGAGGACGCCCAAGTTGCGGACTCTTTATAGGATGATGGAAAGGATCCCCTCCCCAAAGAAGCGTTGATAATCTCCTGGACCCAGCTCCGTGTCACCTCCCTACTGGCCGAAACCTGCAGGAGGGACACGGATCCAGTAAACAGGTGGCGGAACTCACAGCTCCAATGGCCTTGTCCACTTCATCAGGTGTCACCAGATCAAACTCTTCCCAGACAGATGGACAAGTACGGGCCCCAGTCACCTCGACTGACTCGTTGTCAGCCGACTCTGTTTTCCAATTGGAGTCGAGGTCCGCCTGGATCTGAGCGATTTTATCAGTGAAAAACGTGTTAAAATCCTCAGCACTACTTTATTTATTATTTAGATTTGTATGCCGCCCCTCTCCGCAGACTCGGGGTGGCCCACAACAAGACACAACAAATCGTAACAAATCCAAATAAATTTAAATATTTAAAAAGTTTAAAAAGAATCCCAATATACTAACACACACACACACACACACACACACACAAACATACCATGCATAAATTGTACATGCCCGGGGGAGGTGTTTTAGTTTCCCCATGCCTGACGGCAAAGGTGGGTTTTAAGGAGTTTACGGAAGGCAGGGAGAGTAGGGGCAGTTCTAATCTCTGGGGGGAGTTGGTTCCAGAGAGTTGGGGCCACCACAGAGAAGGCTCTTCCCCTGGGGCCTGCCAAACGACATTTTTTAGTAGACGGGACCCGGAGAAGGCCCACTCTGTGGGACCTAATCGGTCGCTAGGATTCGTGCGGCAGGAGGCGGTCTCAGAGATATTCTGGTCCAGTGCCATGAAGGGCTTTAAAGGTCATAACCAACACTTTGAATTGTGACCGGAAATTGATCGGCAACCAATGCAGACTGCGGAGTGATGGCGAGACATGGGCATACCTAGGGAAGCCCATGATTGCTCTCGCAGCTGCATTCTGCACGATCTGAAGTTTCCGAACACTTTTACAAAGGTAGCCCCATGTAGAGAGCATTACAGTAGTCGAACCTCGAGGGGATGAGGGCATGAGTGACTGTGAGCAATGAGTCCCGGTCCAGATAGGGCCGCAACTGGTGCACCAGGCGAACCTGGGCAAACGCCCCCCTCGCCACAGCTGAAAGATGGTTCTCTAAAATGAGCTGTGGATCGAGGAGGACGCCCAAGTTGCGGACCCTCTCCGAGGGGGTCAATAATTCTCCCCCCCCCCCAGGGTAATGGACGGACAGATGGAATTGTCCTTGGGAGGCAAAACCCACAGCCACTCCATCTTATCCGGGTTGAGTTTGAATCTGTTCACACCCATCCAGGCCCCAACAGCCTCCAGACACCAGCACATCACTTCCACTGCTTCATTGACTGCACATGGGGTGGAGATGTAAAGCTGGGTATCATCAGCGTACTGATGATACCTCACCCCATGCCCTTGGATGATCTCACCCAGCAGTTTCAGGTAGATATTAAATAGCAGGGGGAAGAGGACTGACCCCTGAGGCACCCCAAAAGGAAGAGACCTTGGAGTCGATCTCTGACCCCCACTAACACCGACTGCGACCGACCGGAGAGGTAGGAGGAGAACCACTGAAGAACAGTGCCTTCCACTCCCAACCCCTCCAGCCAGTGCAGAAGGATACCATGGTCGATGGTATCGAAAGCCGCTGAGAGGTCAAGGAGCACCAGGACAGAGGATAAACCCCTGTCCCGGGCCCGCCAGAGATCATCCATCAACGCAACCAAAGCAGTTTCCGTGCTGTAACCGGGCCTGAAACCCGACTGCTGGGGACCTAGATAATCGGCTTCTTCCAAGGACCATTGGCGCTGGAGCGCCACCACCTTCTCAACAACTTTCCCCATAAAGGGAAGGTTGGAGACTCGGCGATAGTTATTAAGTACGGCTGGGTCCAGGGAAGGCTTCTTGAGCAGGGGGCGCACGAGCGCCTCTTTATAGAGTGTTGGAAAAACTCCCCTCCCCAAGGAAGCGTTGGTAATCTCCTGGACCCAGCTCCCTGTCGCCTCCCTGCTGGCCGAGACCAACCAGGAGGGACACGGATCCAGTAAACAGGTGGCGGAACTCACAGATCCAATGGCCTTGTCCACTTCATCAGGTGTCACCAGATCAAACTCTTCCCAGACAGGTGGACAAGTACGTGCCCCAGTCACCTCAACTGACTCATTGTCAGTTGACTCTGTTTTCCAATTGGAGTTGAGGTTGGCCCGGATCTGAGCGATTTTATCAGTGAAAAACATGTTAAAATCCTCGGCACTGCTCTGCAAGGGCTCCCCAACTTCCCCCTGATTAAGAAGGGAGCGGGTCACCCTAAACAGAGCGGCCGGGGGGGATTCCACTGATGCAATCAAGGCAGCATGGTACGTGCATCTTGCCGCCGTGAGCGCCACTTTGTAAGTCTTAATAAAAGCTCTTACAACTGTTCGATCAGATTCAGACCTACTCTTCCTCCATCGCTTCTCTAGACGTCTCTTCTGGCGTTTCAACTCCCGGAGCTCCTCGTTGAACCATGGAGCTCTACGGGGTCTAGCGCCATGGAGAGGTCGCAAAGGTGCAATCCGGTCAAGAGCCTCCGCTGTAGCCTTGTTCCAGGCTTCCGCAAGAGACTCCGCCGAACTGTGGACGAGTGCCTCTGGAATAACCCCAAGCGCCGTCTGAAAGCCCTCTGGGTCCATCAGGCGTCTGGGGCGGAACATCTTAATTGGTTCCGCCTCCCTGCGGGGAAGGATTGGCGCCAGGAAGTCAAGCCATAGTAGAAAATGGTCTGACCATGACAAAGGCAATGCTTCTAAGCCCCTTAGTCTCAGACCATTACTCAATTAATTGGAAAGGAATACCATGTCAGGTGCGTGCCCTCCCTCGGGAGTCGGACCCTGAACTACTTGAGTCAGGTCCAATGCTGTCATGGTGGCCATGAACTCCTGTGCCAACCCAAAGGTTTCACCGAGTGATGGCAGGTTGAAGTCCCCCAGGACAATAAGTCCGGGGAACTCCACCGCCAACCCGGCTACCTCCTCGAGTAGCACAGGCAGGGCTTTTGACACGCAGCTGGGAGGAAGGTACATGAGAAATAAGCCCACCTGAACCCCTAAGTCCAACTTCATTAAGAGAGACTCGCAACCTGCAATTTCCGGAACAATGAGTCTACATAGGCAAAAGCTCTCCCCGGCTATAATAGCCACTCTTCCCCCCCTTCCCTGGGGTCAAGGTTGATGCCATATCTGAAACCCGGCTGGGCAAATTTCAGAGAGAGGAACTCCTCCCCATGGGCCCAGCCAGGTTTCAGTAATACATGCCAGGTCGGCCTCCTCATCCAGGATCAAATCCCGGATGAGGAGAGCTTTATTTACCACCGACCTTGCATTGAGCAGCAGAAACCTGAACCCAGGGCCAGAGTTACACTCATCACCAGTGTCCAAGGTTGGGCTCAAGGAGCCAGAACAAGGGATCGTTATTAGGCAACGGTCCCTCGTTCCCCTGGAACGGCTAACTCCGTGGCCCCTGCCATATCTGCCTCTCCCCAGCAGTACCGGGATATTACGACCCTCTGCCACCCCAGAGATCGATGCCCCTTCCCCTCCCGCCTCTGGAGCGTCAGGTGGGCCAAATCTATGATTCATACTGTTACCATTCATCTCATCCTTACCGTGAAATGGAAGGGAACAAGGAAAAAAGGAAGGAAGGAAGGAGGAAGAATGAAATGAATGGAGGGACTGAGGAAGGAAGGACTGTTTTGAGATGGGGCATTTTTTTTCTCTTAACATACATTCAAACAAC
This sequence comes from Erythrolamprus reginae, assembly GCF_031021105.1. Lineage (NCBI taxonomy): Eukaryota > Metazoa > Chordata > Lepidosauria > Squamata > Dipsadidae > Erythrolamprus > Erythrolamprus reginae. The sequence goes on along the minus strand of NW_027248542.1, from coordinate 189,404 downwards.
TCAGTGTACCATCTAATTTTCCATGAATAAAATGTGGTATTTTGTTAGTAACTAATATCAATCATCAAAAAAGTTGCAAACGTTTTTTTTTCTAATTTTGTCATCCAATTACATTAATTTTCTTTTAATTAAATTCCCTCCTTAATGTTCCTTCAAAAAGTACAACACCAATTATTTTTCTAACTTATTAACCATTATGCCAAAGTGCTTCCTTCTTTCTTTATACATTTTTCTATAAGCCAAGAAAACCTTGTATAGCCAATCAGATGTTAACAAAAGAAAATTAAAAACAAAACATAAGCATATATGAATTTCAGACTTTTTGCCCCCCTCTAAATAGTACGTTCCCATTTTGTTTTTTACTTTAAAATAAGGTATGTACAGTGTTCATTGGGATTTGTTCATAGGTGTTTTTTTTAATAGTCTGGCCCTCCAACAGTTTGAGGGACAGTGAACTGGCCCCCTGTGTAAAAAGTTTGGGGCCCCTGAGTTACATGAACATTTTTGTGCAATGTGACGCTTCAAGCGTGGTGGGATAAAAGCTGACCCCATGAAAGAAGATGGCTGTGGGTTATTATGGAATCTACAAACGTATCCCAGGCCACTAATTCATTGGTTGTCATCTCGTGTTTTGACATTTTGAACGTCATGCTCTTCCCTCAAATCCAGCTGCTCCGTCAATACTCATTAGCATCTCAGCCTCGATCTAGCTAATAGCTTTGCTAGCTACATTTAGCCTCTCTCGCCCTGACAAGCTGATGATTTAATATCCTGGCTAATTATCCATTGTCTTGCAGTCAACTTGCCAGTTCCTGATGGATAATTCAATTGTCCATTTCAACAAACCTGAAACTTTTCAAAGGATGCCCTCTCAAAGCAATGGGCTGACGAAGAAGACCACCTCTTTGACTGGATAATTAACTCTAATAATTTCAACTTTCAACTCTAATAATAAATAATAATAAATAGTATATGTTTCTTTTGTTAAACCTGGAAACAATTGAAGAAACATCTGTAGATTTCTAATGAACCAGAAGAACTTCATCCCTCCTTTTTCTTTTGTGAGTTTAGCCTGCAAGGCTTCCCTAAAATCTACCCTGCTTGCTAGTTTATGCGTCAAGTGAATTGATGCATCTGGAATATTGATGCTTTCGATATGCAAGGGGATGTTTGCAAAACAAAATATGGTCTGCTGTCTGTACATGTTGGGGCAGTCAATGAAAAATTTCTTGAGGAATTGGAATATGAAAATATTTGTGTGGGTAGGAGATTTTCATGCAATTGTGGACAGAGAACTTGACCATCTAAGCAATAAAATAGCTATGTCAACTGCATATAAAAATAATCTGTATACAATGTTTTATATATGGCATTTTGCACCAGCAAGACTGGCACAAATGTATAAAGATAGGTTGGCTAAATGTTGGAAGTATAATCAATCATACTGGTTCATGTGTGGTGGGCATGCCCGAAAGCTAAAAATACTGGATGAAAAGACATACTTGGTTGGAAAAAAAATATAAAGCAACATAGAGACTTGAAACCAAAGACATTTTTGTTGGGCATTCTTCTGGAAAAATATGATAAAAAGATTATACTGTATATATCTGGTCTTGCATATTTTAACTGCAGCTAAAATTGTAGGGGAAATGATGAGATTCCATCTGAGGGGAATGTGATTAAGACAATACTAGAATACGCAGAAATGGATAGATTAATGCTCACTATTAAGGATAAAAAAGAAACTGAATATTTTTTGCTATGAGATTTATTTTATCAATAGCTAGTGTAGGGCTTATTGAGAAAACCAGATACTGTACAGTTTATTACTTGTTGGCTTTTATTTCCCTTCTATTGAACTATTGCGGTCAAACAGATGACTTAGCAAGCAGGAAGAGATTATTTTCTTTCGAATGCATCTTTATAGGATTTACGGTAAATTTACATTCATATTTTTGAGTTCTTTAGCCCAAAATTCTTGTTTCCAGTTAGGACTCCAGCACTGGTCTGAAACCTAAACCTTTGCCTTCATTTGTCAATGGAACGTCTCTTTTTCCTTAAATTGGGTTCAAGTTGTCAGATGTTGGAGACATGAGTTGAGAAGCCTGTAAACTTCAGTGGTTCTCAACCTTTCTAATGCTGCAACCCCTTAATACAGTTCCTCATGTTGTGTTGACCCCCAACCATAAGTCTAGTGCCAATTCTCCCAACAGAGCTTGAAGCTGATTGGCAGGAAGATCAGAGGTACAACCCCACTGTAAACGCCTGATTGGTCAGATTGTAAAAATATGTTCCAAGGTGCCAGAATAGAAGCTTTAGTTCCTAACACCATAGGAAATTTGTCTTTTCCCAGGGTCTTAGGCGATCCCTGTGAAATGGTTGTTTAACCCAAAAGGGGTCTCAACATCCAGGTTGAGAAGCACTGCTGTAAAGAGCTATTTTTTCAGGAACTCTCGGGGGAAAAATACATCACCCCAATCTCCAAACCATTGGGATAGTCCAGGTGTAGGCAAAGTTGGCTCTTCTATGTCTTGTGGACTTCAACTCCCAGAATTCCTGAGCTAATCATACAAGCTCAGGAATTCTGGGAGTTGAAGCCCACATGTCATAGAACAGTGTTTCCCAACCTTTTTGAGCCGCGGCACATTATTCATATTTTCAAAATCCTGGGGAACATTGAAAGGGGGGGGGGCGGAGCGGGGGGCGGGGGGGCGGGCTAAAGAAAAGTTTGGACAAAAAAACCCTCTCTCTTCCTCCCTTTCGCTCTATTTCTCCCTCTTTCTCTCTTTTCCTTCCTTCCCTTCTTTCTCTCTCTCCATCCCTCTTTCTTTCTTTCTCTTTTTTGCTCTCTTTCTCTCTCCCTCCTTCCCTTCCTCTATGTCTTTCTCTCTCCCTTGCTCTCTCTCTCTGTCTCTCTTGCTATCTCTTTCTTGCTTTTCTCTCTCTCTCTTGCTCTCTCTCTCTTTCACTGTCTTGCTATATGTCTCTTTCTTTCTCTTTGCCTCTCTTGCTATCTCTCTTTCTTTCTCTTTCTCTCTTTCTCTCTCTCTGTCTCTCTTGCTATGTCTCTCTTTCTTTCTCTTTCTCTCTCTCTCTGCCTCTCTTGCTAAGTCTCTCTTTTTCTCTTGCTATGTCTCTCTTTCTTTTTTTTCTCTCTGCCTCTCTTGCTATGTCTCTCTTTCTCTCTCTCTTTCTCTCTCTCTCTTTCTCTGCTTCTCTTGCTGTCTCTCTTGCTCTGTCTCTCTTTCTCTGACTCTCTTATATGTCTCTCTTTCTCTCTCTCTCTCAGCTGACTGCAAGCGGGAGCCCTGACGGCGGCAGCTGGACGTGGTGCTGGACACCGTATATGCCAGGCCCGCAGTGCCAGCATGTACGACGTCCAGCAGCACGTCCAACTGCCACCGTCAGGGCTCCCGCTTGCAGTCAGCTGAGAGAGAGAGAGAGAGAGAGTGCGCCCTCTCGCCGCCGCCATCTCCCCGCGACTGCCTGCGGCTGCTGCAGCCATCCCCCCCGCCCCGCTCCTACCGCCGGGCCACAAAGGACACTTGCCGCCGATGCCAGAGAAGTTCCAGCTGGGCGGGGCGCTGCCGGTACTTCCGTCCTGGGGCTACCGCTCGTAGCTGTCCCTCGGCTCCTGCTCGATGCCGTGGTTTTCGGCTCTCCTGCTGGGCTCCAAGGAAGGAAGGCAGGAAAAAGGCGCGAAGAATGGAGCTCTCCTTCTTCCTGCCTTCCTTCTTTGGAGCCCAGCAGGAGAGCCGAAAACCGCGGCATCGAGCAGGAGCCGAGGGACAGCTGCGAGCGGGAGTCCCAGGACGGAAGTACCGGCAGCGCCCCGCCCAGCTGGAACTTCACGGCACAGCTAGCCCTGTCTCACGGCACACCAGTGTGCCGCGGCACACCGGTTGGGAAACGCTGTCATAGAAGAGCCACCTTTGCTTATCCCTGGGATAGTCCAAAGAGATATTTTGATTATTGCATCCGACAATTCCAGCTAAGCTTCAGTATTTCAATTTTTTTTCTTTTTTGCTGAATAGCAAAAAATTCCATCATTTTTTCCCCAGCTCAGGTAATCACAACCCAAATATATGAGATCTCTGTGTAATAATTGACCATATGGCCATGATATAAATCTTTTGTTTGAAAAGAGAAATGTAAAGCAAACATCCCCAAATGTAGCTTTAAATTAAGCTGCTCCAAACTTGATTGTGGAAAATACAACTTCAGCAACTGAGCAGTTAATGCCTGGAACTCACTACCTGACCCTGTGGTTTTGTCACCAACCCCCCCAAACTTTACCTTTAGACTGTCCACTATTGACCACACCCAATTCCTAGGAGATCAGTAACGGGTGTGCATAAGTGCACCAGCGTGCCTACCATTCCTGTCCTTATGCTTCCCTCTTATCAGTACCCATCAATACCCATCCGGGGAATCCAGAGTATGATTCCATGGTCTTTCGAGACTGAAGGATGCCAATTCAATGCAATATATCTATGCATATTACCAATATGTACTTGACAAAATAAATACATAAAAATAAAATAAAAATAGATCAAGAACCCATGCGTACCTGAGAATAAATTGATCCACCGTGATGTTGTTGCTAACTGTCACGGAAGCAGTTACAACTTCTCCTTGTTTGACGGGCTTCAATGGCAGCTGGATGACAATGTTACTGTCCAGCCAAAACTCCGTCAGCTGAGAATTCTCCGGTGTCTGGTGGAGACTGATAGACCCAATATGTTGTAACTGGGACATCCTTTCCCCTGACCCTTCTTTTCCTGGACGGATTGCATTACCCTTCCGCAGATCTTCAGTGCTACACTCCCCATTTTCGCCTCCAGGATGAATCGCATAATAAAGTTCTACTGAGATCCCACCAGACCGATCGGCCATCTTCTTACGGCCAGTGACAACGGCAGGTGGGTTAAACCAGGTCGGCTGAAGATCTAGACTAGTCACGCATAATCCCAGGTCTCCTTTCAGTCTGCAGCTACCCCGGACTCCCAACGTTTCCCAGAAGGCAAAAACATGCATGCAAGGAAGTTGTTCAGACATGTTGTAGTCATCCCAATCTCTCCCCACAATGTAGAAAAGTATCTGGACTTTGGGCTTTGTCAAGTAGACTTTGTCACTCATGATATAGGTTTTCAGCTTCCAGTTGAATGTAAACTTGTTGGTGGACCCAAAAGCACCGGAAGTCAATAGCAGATCCTGAGGTACATCATGTTCCACCAAGAACGGTCCATAGGTAGCACTGATGATGGGTCTCTTCTTAGTTTTGTATGTAAAGAAGGTTTCCACACGAGAGTGCAAACTTGAGTTTTTCATGAATTCATGGTTGACTTCCCTAAGGAAAAATGAAGACTCCGTGCCAGAGATCTGATACTTTACAGGTAGATACGCTGATAAAGATGAAAATTTCTGGATATTATCCAAGGCAGCACGTCCCATGGCCACTATTATTGGGGGGGGGGGGGGAAAGAGGGGGAAACAGAATTAAACATTTAATTTGTTAGGTGCCAAATAGTAATAATTTAATCAGAGATACATATTAATACGGAGTTGAGACATTGTCTTTTCACATCAAAAAAAGGTGCTGCTATGAACTACAAGGATTATCCGGAAAGTAAGGTTACAAGGCACGTAGCTCTCACAGGGAACATTCACGGGGAAAGTTGGTTTTACTATTGTGTAGTGGGAAGCCAGCGGAAGAGAAAAAAAATGCCAGTAGTCAGTAGATCATCGTGAAGGTTAGAGATGAGCGTCCTCATTCCGTTTCCCGCCAAGGGCAAAGTACGCATTATAATGCATTACCTGAATGCTAAGGGTATGGATGCTGCTGCGATTCATAGTGAAATCGTTTCAGTTTATGGAGAGGACGTAATGGCAAGACAGCATGTGACAAAATGATTACGGAATTTCAATTTCTGAAGGACAGAGATTCACGATGAAGACAGAAGTGGTCGACCGTCCGTTGTGACTGATGATGTGATTGAAGAAAATCTTCTCTCTGATCACCGTTCAACAATTGATGACCTGGATGAACTTTTGTCACATGCTGTCTTGACATTATGTCCTCTCCATAAACTGAAACAATTTTGTGACAAATCGCAGCAGCGTTCATGCTCTTCGCATTCAGGTAGCGCATTACAGTGCACACTTCGCAATTGGCGGGAAAGTGAATGAGGACACTCATCTCTAACCTTCCCCACAACACCAGTCGATGATCTACTGACCACTGGCATTGCTACAGTTGATGATCTACTGACCCCTGGCACTGCTCGTTCTCTTCCGTTGGCTCCCCACTACATGATAGCAATACCAACTTCCCCCACAAACATTCCCTGCAAGAACTTTACTTTCTGGATAACACTTATATATTTCTGGAAAATATATAAATAAACTATTTTTAAAAAGAAAAGAAATACTAATCACAAATCAGACAATGATTTCCCCAAAATAAGACATTGGGCTTTTGAGTGCATGGCAATAAGGCCAAGCGCTTATTTCAGGGTTCAAAAAATATACTGCTCAAAAATATAAAATAAAGGGAACACTTAAAGAACACACCCTAGATCTGAATGAATGAAATATTCTTATTGAATACTTTGTTCTGTACAAAGTTGAATGTGCACAACAGTAGGTGAAATTGATTGTCAATCAGTGTTGCTTCCTAAGTAAACAGTTTGAATTCACATAAGTTTGATTTACTTGGAGTTATATTGTGTTGTTTAAGTGTTCCCTTTATTTATTTGAGTTGTGTATATGACGGGAAAAACAATAGTCTAATCTAGAATGTGTTCTGCCGGCGTGTTTCAACCGCCCATAATTACAGGGTAATTAGTCCAGGAAGACACACACCACACGATAAAAAGGAAAACCCAAAAGTTTTTATAAACAGAAAAACAGAAACAGCTCCCTTTTCAAATGTCAAAGGGATTTTCTGGTACACACAAGGCACAGGTTAAATGCAATCCAATTGCTCACCCAATAAATGGGAAATTGAGTCCAATTCTAAAGTCCAGAGAGTCGACACACAATTTTGGAACAGCACAAAAACCACGATATTGACAAAACAATGAATCAGATAAACTGCCATGAGGCTAAAACACCAGGTTGCACTTTTATCTGTAGCATTATTTACAGCAGCCCCACCCAACCACAGGTGGCCTCATTTTCTCTTGTAATAATCCTTCAGTTGTTGTCTCCTATGCATCACTCTACGCATGCGTGGATGTGTCATTAATTCTTGTTCAGAATCCAGGGATGATATAGATGATTGATCTCCTCCTGGGCTGTCTGCCAAACTCCCCTCTTCCCTCTCACTCACGTTTCTTTGCTCAGAGGAGGCTTCGTCGGCAGATTCCATTGGAAGCAAAACAGGCCTGCGGCATGTGGATGTTTCCCCCACATCTACCTGCGCATTCCTTGGGGCAGGAGCTGGGCCAGAGCTAACCACAACAGAGTGGTATTTCATAGCTGGCTGGGGAATTCTGGGAGTTGGAGTCCACCTATCTTCAAGCAGCCAAGACTGAGAAACTATGGTGTAGATTGCAAATGCTAAGTTTCTTACACCAACTCTCAACAAGATGGCAATGTCATTAAAATTCTACCTAGGCAATGCTTTGCAAACATGTCCATGCCATCCACCTTCCTGCGAGAAAGAAACTTCATGGGATGCTATGAGGTGGAAAACTATAAAAAAAGTCATCCTTCTTTTGCTTTTCTCCCCTTCTTCCACTCCCCCCCCCCCCATGAGCCATGGAGGAGAAGATGGCAGGGAGAGCCATAACTTCCAAATGGTTATTTAAGGTGATGCATCTTCATATATAATTCATACCGAAGAACGGCGAGGGTAGAATTCATTTCCTTCCAAATGAGCAAAGTGCTGTTAAAATCCAAAAAAAATGCAATTTATTAAAAAACAAAACATAATAACCACATGAAATGAGAAAAAGCGGAGCAGAGTAAGAGCCTGCCAATGAAAAGAAAATCGAATTGACAAGTAAATTATTGTGAGTCCCCATCTCTGTCCTCTTTTGTTCCATCTCAATTTCCATCTCAATCACACTGTAGAAAACAAAAAAGAAAGAAAGACAAAAGAAAGAAAAAAGAAAGAAGTATCTTGGTACATATGTTTCAGCAGACAAACTCACCAAAATAGAATTGTGGGTGCATCATGGAGTGACACGACACATGTGTTGGAAGCCCAGTAGTCTCACAATCTCTTGAGTATAACAAGAGCATTTAGACTTATATACCGCTTTATAATGCTTTGGAGCCCTCTCTAAGTAGTTTTACAGAGTCAGCCTCTTGCCCCCAACAATCAGGGTCCTCATTTTACCGACCTCGGAAGGATGGAAAGCTGAGTCAACCTTGAGCCAATTAAGATCAAACTGTTGGCAGTGGACACAGATAGCCTGCAACACTCAATTTTAACCACTGTGCACTATGGATGGATGGATGGAAGGAAAGAAAGAAGGAAAGAAGGAATAACAATAGAACTTAGACATATATTGCTTCTGGTGCTCTACAGTCCTCTCTAAGCCAGGGATCTCCAACCTTTTGGATCTCAGGGACCACCGAGGTCACACTTTTAAATCCATCAGACCACCAAATTCATAATTTTAAGTCCCACAGACCACTAATATGATTTTAAAAAGATAAATACATTTGTAAAATAATGATAAGAGAACTTCCATTTTATTAATATGAAATGCACCTATTTAACATAACAAAATTATAAATGCTTATTTAATCATAACAAAATTATTATTATTATTATTTATTAGATTTGGATGCTTTAAATGTTGTTTTAATTATAACAAAAATATTAAAGGTAATGTAATTATTACAAAATAATTGAAGCTTATTTGGTGGTGGCTTGCTGATGTTGTTAGAAACATAGAAACATAGAAGATTGACAGCAGAAAAAATCCTCCTGGTCCATCTAGTCTGTCCTTATACTATTTCCTGTATTTTATCTTAGGATGGATCTATGTTTATCCCAGGCATGTTTAAAGTCAGTGAGAAATGTTAGGAAACATTTCTTGGGAAAATCAGTCCCATATTCCAGAGCTGTAGCTACAGTCCCTCCCCTCCTTTCCTTTCCTTTCTTTCTTCTTCCTTTCCTTTCCTACTTCCCTCTCTCTCCATTTCTCTCCTTCTTTCTTTCTCCCTTCCTTCCTTCTCCCTCCCTCCCTTCCATCCTTTTCTTTCCTTCTTCCTTTCCTTTCCTACTTCCCTCTCTCTCCATTTCTCTCTCCTTCTTTCTTTCTCCCTTCCTTCCATCCTTTCCTTCTTCCTTTCCTTTCCTTCTTCCTTTCCTTTCCTTTCCTTTCCTTCCTGGATTGAATTAATTGTTCTCAGCCATATCTGGCTCAGGGATCAATATTTTTCCGCATACCACCAAAATTTTCTCACAGACCACTAGTGGTTCATGGATGATAGGTTGGCGACCTATGCAATCTGAGTCCTCATTTTACCAACCTTGAAAGGATGGAAGGCTGATTCAACCTCTGCACCACCACAGCTGCTATCCACATTTTTATGACCTTTTGGCCAGGAGATCTGCCCTTCCTCCTTTGAGATAGGGCTGTGGTCAAAAATCAGCATGCCGAGCTCGGACCAACAAGGGGGCACAAACAGTAGCAACACCTATTTATTTTAATTGAACTGACCATGGCATGGACTGGAAAGAGTTAGAAACATAGAAGTCTGATGGCAGAAAAAGACCTCCTAGTCCATCTAGTCTGCCCTTATACTATTTTCTGTATTTTATCTTAGGATGGATATATGTTTATCCCAGGCATTTTTAAATTCAGTTACTGTGGATTTATCTACCACGTCTGCTGGAAGTTTGTTCCAAGGATCTACTACTCTTTCAGTAAAATAATATTTTCTCATGTTGCTTTTGATCTTTCCCCCAACTAACTTCAGATTGTGTCCCCTTGTTCTTGTGTTCACTTTCCTATTAAAAACACTTCCCTCCTGGACCTTATTTAACCCTTTAATATATTTAAATGTTTCGATCATGTCCCCCCTTTTCCTTCTGTCCTCCAGACTATATAGATTGAGTTCATTAAGTCTTTCCTGATACATTTTATGCTTAAGACCTTCCACCATTCTTGTAGCCCGTCTTTGGTTAGTGAGATCTTCTGCTTCATACATCCCATTGGCTGGTCAAGTCCCACAGAATTGGCCTTCTCCAGGTCCTGTCAGCCAGGCAATGCCATCTGGCAGGGCCTAGAGGAAAAGCCTTCTCTGTGGTGGCCCTGGCCCTACGGAATGACCCCCCCAGAGATCCACACTGCCCCCACTCTTCCTGCCTTCATTAAAGCTTTAAAGACCCATCTTTGCCAGCAGGCCTGGGGCCATTGGAATGTTTATACCTTGCCCCACCCAATGAATGAATGTCTCATCCATGATGTCTGAATCTGTTTGGTTGGTTTTTTAAACCATGGGGATTTTTAGTTGTACTTTATATAGATATTTATCATGTATATATTACTTGTTCTAAGCCGCCCTGAGTCCCAGGAGAAGGGCAGCATGCAAATCAAATTAATAAAAAAATAAAATAAAATAATGGAAACTGGGTATGTCTAGCTTAATGAAAAGAAGGACTAGGGGATTCATGATGGCAATGTTCCAATATCTCAATATTCAGTATCTCCAATATCTACCACAAAGAAGAGGGAGTCAAACTATTCTCTAAATCACCTGAAGGTAGGACAAGAAGCAATGGGTGGAAACTAATCAAGGAGAGAAGCAACCTAGAACTAAGGATAAATTTCCTAACAGTTAGAACAATGAATCAGTGGAACAGCTTGCCTCCAGAAATTGTGAATGCTCCAACACTGGAAGTTTTAAAGAAGATGTTGGATAACCATTTGTCTGAAATGGTGTAGGGTCTCATGCCCATGCAGGGGGTTGGACTAGATGACCTTCAAGATCCTTTCCAACTATTCTATTCTATTCTATGGTTTGTTCCTTGCGTCATTCTCCTTTAATCATACTGCCCAGCATCATCTCTGGTTAACATTTGAAGGATTAATTCTCCAACGGACATCCTGTGGATCAAAGATAGTCCTGGGGCCATAGGTTCAAAAGACTAGAATATCATCTCTAATGGGCATGTGAAGAGTTGAACACCAGAGATTTATCTACCAGAAGACAAGTGAATTGATCTTGACTCCAGTCTATCTTACAACCAAAGTTTGCTCAACATCTCATGAGCTTAATGTCTGTTCTTCTTCTTAAGAACATAAAAACATAAGAAGAGCCATGCTGAATCAGGCCAAAGCCCATCGAGTCCAACATTCTGCATCACACAGTGGCCCACAAATTGTCCATGGGGATCTTGAGCAGAAAGAGAAGGCAAGACCCTCCCTTTCCCCTGACCCCCAATAAATGGTACTCAAGGAAATCTTGCCTGCCTCAAGCAACATAGAGGCGGCACATTCTTCTTGTGCCATATCCCTCACTGGATGCTGGAGATCCTATTTTTTATCAATTTGGGTGTCCTCCTACACTTACAGTTAATTTTAGAGCAACATCTGACAGCTGTAGCTTCCACAAGTTGGCCTAGTGCACCAATTGTGACCCTACGTAGATCAGGAGGCTCTTCTCACAGTCACTCACATCCTTGTCATCTCACAGTTAGATTGCAATACGCTCTACATGGGGCTACCCCTGAAGAGTGTTCGGAGACTACAGTTGGTCCAGAATGCAGCTGCATGAGCTGTTGTGGGTGTACCTACATATACCCTCATTACACCAATCTTCCGCAGACTGCATTGGCTCCTGATTGATATCTGGGCACAATTCAAGGTGTTGGTCATTACCTTTAAAGCGTTATGTGGCTTAGGGCCAGACTATCTTCAAGACCGCTTTCCACCACATACCTCGCAGTGACCAATAAGGGCCCACAGGGCTGGTCTTCTCTGGGTCCGGTCAGCTAAACAGTGTCAGCTGGCGGCTCCACAGAGGAGGGACTTCTCTGTGGCTGCTCTGACTCTCTGAAACCAGCTACCTTCTGAGGTCCGGACTACCCACACCTCCTGGCCTTCTGGAAAGCTGCAAAGACTTGGCTTTTCCATCAGGCCTGGGGTCACCGATCAGATGGTGCACCATCGAGGTCTGGCCATAAATGGCATGTATTTATGGGTTTTTTACTGTGGGATTTGAATTGTTTTTATACTGTTTTTCAGAGCTTTCAATACTATTTATATGTTTTAATTTCTGTTGCGAGCCACCTAGAGTCCCTAGGGAGATGGGTGGCAGTCAAGTCAAGTCAAGTCAAGTCAAATCAAATCAAATCAAATCAAATCAAATCAAATCAAATCAAATCAAATCAAATCCTAAATATATAAACAAACAAAAATACATACAAACAAACAAACAAACAGCTGCACGGACAGTGCTGCTTTATCCAAACCAGTCCCTTAGATTTTGAAGCCAGGTTCTTCAACTGTGTGGACCTTGTTTTCCTTCAATCTTTCCACAAAGGATTACATGAGGTATGCTGTATTTTCCGAGTGTTGCATCACATATCCAAAATATTCTAACTTTCACTTTTTTATGATTTTGATGATTTGCCTTGGCTTTTCCAGATGGCTTATATCTAGGGAGATTCTCAATCATCCAAGTCTTCCTCCCAGTTTCCATAATAAACTACCTTTTTGAAAAGCACTTTTGGGTCATCTCAGGAGTTTTGGACCACAAAACCAAGAGTCTTTGGAATAAATATTAATTCTTTGTTAATGCATGAGCAGAGTAATCCTTGTTTACCAAGGTTGTGCACACACAGAAATGTTTAGATTAAGATTAGTTGTGAATAACTACTCAGCCACACACAGATACACTAAGTTGAATTAAAGATTGCTTTGAGAAATAACATATTCTTACAGTCTAAAGTCATATACATGATAAATCAGAATAACAATCCAGGTATTACCGTACATAGTCTTTCTTACCAGTTGTCTTTGTCATAGTCAGCAAACAAAGATATCAAGCCTAAACACATTTAGCTATAATATATAACTACCATACAGAGAAATTGCAGAGAAAATGCAGAGCAAACCTAATAGTAAATAGCTATTAACAGTGAGTAGCTTAGACAAAGAGAAACAGAGAGGGTGACCCAGAGAAATAAGCTATGAACTCTAACTTCCTTTTGTGGCAGTCTGCAACACCTCAGTTAAATAGACATAGCTCAGTTATAACAAATATTGTTGGTTTATATATATTGCCAACCCAATCATTATGGACAGAGTCCTAACATTCTTCCACCATGTTCCCAGCCAACATTATCACTTTTTTCTCCTTTGAGGGAATTAGGTCTAGCAGGAACAATCCTCTTAAAGGAATGTCCATGCATTTGCGTATGTGATCCTCAAGATCCCCCTCTTGAAAAGAATTGATGGACTGAAGCTGCAGAACTGTGGGAGAAGATCCTGATCAACCCAATCACATTTTGCATTGTGTAAGGCAGGGGTCAACAAACTTAAACAGTCCGAGAAACACAAAGGTTCTAACCAGAAGCCCCACATTCAATTGTGGAGCCGACCGGAAGTCCAGTTCCTCCTCCACAGTTCCTCCTAGTGCTGGGTCCTATTTCCTCTAACAATTCCTAACCAAAAGCCCTAACAATTGTGGAGCTGACTAGAAAATCCGCCCCTTCCATAGAGTCTCCTCCTGGCGTGCTTTGCTTCCCCCCTCAACCAGAAGCTCCTCTCCAAATTGTGGTGCCAACTAGTGACAGGGAGCTGCAACAGAAGGATGAAAGAGCTACATGCGGCTCCAGAGCCATAGGTTGCTGACCCCTGGTGTAAGGTCCTGTGTAGTCTGGGATAAAATCCAAAAGAGATGCACCAGGGGAGGAATTCAAATCAGGTATTGAAAAACGCTCTACCCTTTTGAGGTTGGCCATGGTTCTGAACTCTTTTCAAAACATCTGTTCCTTCCACCAAGATCAGTCAACCCATCAAATTGGCCTCCAAAGATAAGAGATCATTATTTTAAAGATAATCTTCACTGACTTTTGTGGTCAGTCTCTACAGAGAGGCAGTTTCTATGATGATATTGACAAGGATACCTTGATTTTTTTACAAGCATCTCTCCAGCTCATCCCATGTTGTTTCTGAGAATTAGCTGGGAGGCAGAGAAACAGACAGGTCTGCAAGATCAAAGGGCATGTCAAGTATTTGGAGTATGAAGAACAAGGTATTTTAAAAAGGACCGGAAACTCCATGGAACAGATAAATTAAACCAATTGTTTGTCACAGACAGACATTAAATCAATTTGTGCCATTTCATTCTTTGAAGAATCTATTTTGCCATCTGTCTAGGGCATATTCCTTCCTGGAGACCATCCAGGCATGGCCACTCCATTTTCGGACCTTTGTTTTTATCCCATTAATAATAATAATAATAATAATAATAATAATAATAATAATAATAATAATTGGAATGGACTTTGGAGGTCTTCTTGTCCAACCCTCTGCTTGTGCAGGAGACCCTACACTAATTCAGACAAATGGTTATCCAACATCTTCTTAAAAACTTCCAGTGTTGGAGCGTTCACAACTTTTGGAGGCAAGCCATTCCACGGATTAACTGTTCTGTCCGGAAATTTCTTCTTAGTTCTAAGTTTCTGGAGGCAAGCTGTTCCACTGATTCATTGGTCTAACTGTTAGGAAGTTTATCCTTAGTTCTAGGTTGCTTCTCTCCTTGATTAGATTCCACCCATTGCTTCTTGTCCTACCCTCAGGTGCTTTGGAGAATAGCCTGACTCCCTCTTCTTTGTGACAACCCCTGAGATATTAGAACACTGCTATCATGACTCCCCTGGTCCTTCTTTTCATTAAACTCGACATACCCAGTTCCTGCAACCATTCTTCATATGTTTTAGCCTCTGTTCTGCCTGGCTACTACTAGCCACCCATGAGCATAGAAATAAGTCAAACACATGACAGGAGAGCAATAAATCAAGAAGGTCTCTTTTATGTTCAAAGGCTAAACACCTGCTTGAATGCAAGACTAGTACTGATTTACGGGTCCAGAAGGTCAGGGTTACTCATTTAAAGTCCATCTGATATGTTTAGGTTTGTGTCAGAGCAATGTTGATTTATGAGTCCATAAAGTCAGAATTCCACACTCAAATCCACACAGCCTTTCCTGCTTGAGTGCCAGAGAGTTCACAGAAATCCAAACCAAAATGCAACCATGCTGCAACAAGATTTCTTTCTTCCAAATGCAAATGATAAACACCCACACAAAACACTCTGACCCTCCCTTTTTTATCAGGGTTTCGGCAGCATCATTAACTCTTAACTATGTTCTATCATTTGTTTCTATGCTTTCGCAACTGCTCCTGCCTTCCCAACATTCTCCTGACACATGGATTCAGGATAGGATTATTCATGACATCTTCCTCTTCTGAGTACAAGGAACCTCTAGCTGGTGGGCTGGCTGAGCCCATTCCCCTGTATGTCTCTTCCTGCTCACTGCCTTTCTCTGCCTCTGATTCTGCTTCACTGTCTGAGGCATCTGGCTGCAGTCAGACTGGTCTTCTATAAACAGATGACTCCCATTGTTCTACATCAAAATCCCCAGCTACAGGAGCTGGCCTGAAGCCAACCACAACAGTCCCCTAATCATCTTTGTTGCCCTTCTCTGCACTCCTTCTATAGTCTCAACATTCTTTTTACATCATGGTGACCAAAGCTAAATGCAGTATTCCTTTGCTTGATTTTGACCTCAACCTTCCTAATAAATGGAGAAGAGGAAGAGGAGAGATATAGAGTATTGGCAAATGCCCTTGGCATCACCAGAGTTAGCCATTCAGCAATGCACAGAGTGAATAATAGAGGCTGCAGAAATAGGGAACGTCAGAGAATGAGAAGGAAACATTATGTACAGTTTGTCAGGGTTCCAAATATCATCAAAATTTAAACCAGTCTGAAACTAAGTATTCCTTAAAGTTTCAATTTATTGGCACATCTGGGAGAAACCCAAATCTGAAGTCCAGGAGTTTCTCCACCCATTTGAAAGTTCAAACCCTTGTCCACATAACCCCAAATCCATCACACTGACCAATCTTCATCTGTCAACTTGGCAGGAACTCCCATTTCCTTCCATGCAGGTGCTGGAGTGAGAAGATAAAGGATGACTTTGACCATCTAGAAGGAATTTGTTATGGCTACATACAGACATCCCTCGTGCAACTGTCCTGCCCAAATTCCCAAAGCTAAGCACACATTTTAAAATAGCATAACGTGTGGCAGGCCAAAGACTCCAAATAAAATGGCTTTGGCCTGACACAGTTGGCATGCAT
Organism: Erythrolamprus reginae; assembly: GCF_031021105.1. NCBI lineage: Eukaryota > Metazoa > Chordata > Lepidosauria > Squamata > Dipsadidae > Erythrolamprus > Erythrolamprus reginae. The sequence continues at coordinate 173,065 of NW_027248542.1, read as the reverse complement.
TGTACCATTTTCGACCACAAAAGGAGGAGGAAAAGAAGCAGGAGGGGGAGGGGAATGACATATAACAACAATGACCTGCTTAATATAATTACAATCTTATATATTGTTGTGGTTGGCTCTGGCCCAGCTCCTGCCCCAAGGAATGTGGAGGTAGATGTGGGGGAAACATCCACAGGCCACGGGTCTGTTTTGCTTCCAATAGAATCTCCTGACGAAGGCTCCTCTGATGAAGGAAGTGTAAGTAGCAGGGAAGGGGGGGAGTTTGGCAGACAGCCCAGGAGGAGATCAATTATCCTTATCATCCCTGAATTCTGAAAAGAACTTATGACAGATCCACGCATGCGGAGAGTGATGCATAGGAGAGAACAACTGAAGGATTATTACAGGAGATAAGTGAGGCCACCTGTGGTTGGGTGGGGCTGCTGTAATTAGTGCTACAGATAAAAGAGCAGCGTGCTGGTTTAGCCTCGTGGCAGTTTATCTGATTCATAGTTTCATCAAGATCGTGGTTTTTGCTGTTTCCCTGTTCATGTTTGTGTGTGGACTTTCTAGACGTTAGAATTGGACTCAATTTCCCAATTATTGGGTGAGAAATTGGATTGCATTTAACCTGTGCCTTGTATGTATCAGAAAATCTCTTTGACATTTAAAAAGGGAGCTGTTTCTATTTTTCTGTTGATAAAGACTTTTGGTTTTCCTTCTATCGTGTGGTGTGTGTCTTTCTGGACTAATTACCCTGTAATTACGGGCAGTTGGGACACGCCAGCAGAACATATATTATGCAAATCAACCAGCAGCAAGGTGCCAACTATGCATTAAAGATGGCAAAAGTCCTATTTCCTTGTACATGAACTGATCTATACTGTATATGACAAATCAATCAGCTGAATTGACTGGCAGAAGGCTGCACTTTGGAAGGAAATACCATAAGCATGTTGGTACTCTTTTGACATTATCCACAGCTGCATGTTCTTTGGAAACTCCCAACTGGCCAAAGAGAAGGAATCAAGTAGGCCATTAACCTTGAGTTTTCGTGCAGTTGCAAAAGGCCTAAGACTGAACCCCAACCAAGTATCATGGTCATGGAATCTTCTCTATTTATTCCTAAGAGAAGGAGAGCATCCTGAAGAGTTTCTCATACTATAGGCAATCTATATACAGTATATAAAAGCCAAATACTATTCACTCATCATGAAATCTCCAGAACTGTAAAGCCTACAAACTTGAAACTTGGCATGTATGTTCCTCTTGGCTTCTAGGTGCTCGCTAAGGAAGGATTTTTCAAAATGATCATCAGATCATTAGTATTTCTTACTATACAGTATTATATTAACACGTTGTGATGCTAAAGAGTTAGACGTTCTATTTCCCCTCCCCATCTGAAAAGAACTCTGTTCCAACTGCCAGTTGCCTTATATTAACACATCCTGATGCTACCCTTTTGCTAAACCAGAAATGGCCGTGGCCAGCACATGACTCATCTGGCCTGCAGGCTGCGAGTTTAGACATTCTACTCCCCCTTCCCATTTGAAAAGAACTCTGTTCCAATTGCCAGTTGCCATATACTCTAATACTAAGGAGTTACACATTCTACATAAATTTTCAAGCTTTAAGTATCAACGTACCAAGCCCAATCATAACTACTCATTAATTTTCAAGCTTTAGTTGTCAATTTATCAAGCCCGATCACATAGTTTCATAGCAAAGCATGGGTATCCAGCTACTAGTATAGAATATAGTAATTAACTTGATTCTTTTATATGTGGAACTAGTTGTTTGCGCTTATCATTTCTGCCTCCAAGCATTTCAGTTACATCCTTGAGATCAGGAACAACACTATGTCACCTATAATTAAGGCTATCCAATGGCCATTCCATTCCTCTTTCCAAGTATTATTTTTAACATTGTTCCAAGCTTAGGCAAATGAATTAGGTCATGCCTTTCCACCAGTGATGGCAGAGCTTGAAAACAAGGCAGATGTTTTCTTAATTAGGGCCAGCTTCTTCTAGTTGTTCTGCAGTCAGGCTATTCTTTTCAGGTATTGTTTCTTGTGTTCGGCCAGCTAATTAAAGAAGGGACTTCAAGAAGAAGCAAGGAAATGATTGATCTGATACTGTTACTCCTTCCTTCCTTCCTTCCTTCCTTCCTTCCCTCCTTCTTCTTTTCCCTCTTTCCTTAATGACAACACATTTTTCCTCTCCTTTCAATTAAGGTCATGGCCATTAATGGATTACTCTGCAGAATTAATATCTCCAAGGCAGCTTAAAAGGAGTCAGAGGGGGGAGCGAGAGAGAGAGAGAAAGAGACAGAGAAACAGAGAGACAGAGAAAGAGAGAAAGAAAGAGAGAGGGGGGGTCAGAGAGAGACAGAGAGAGGGGGAGAGAGAGACAGAGAGACAGCGAAGGGGACAGAGAGAGAGAGAGAAAGAGAGAGACAGTGAGAGAGCAAGAGAGTGAGAGAGACAGAGTATGTGTGTGTGTGGGAGAGAAACAGACAGAGAGACAAAGTGTGTGTGTGTCAGAGAGAGGGGGGAGGGAGAGACAAAGAGAGAGGGAGACAGAGAGAGACAAAGAGAGAGCGTAAGAGTGAGAACTCATTTTAATTAGAAACAGAGACTATGACCCCAGGTTGCCATCATGGAATTGCTATTGGCTATCCAGGAAAGTTCCTCCAGAGAAAATGAGTTCTCCATCATCAGCCGTTCCTCGCTTATTTTCTTGGCAACAAGAGGAGACACCATCATTCTCAAACCAATTGACTTGGGCACCCCACCAGAATCTAAGCATTAGTTGGAAGCAAGTGCACTGTGTATTGCATTCCCAGGGAATACAAAAGGCATGGTGGTCTCCAGATATGACTTCTCACTTGAGAAGCAGGACATCTTTGAGAAGCTAAGAAGATGTGTGCTGGATCCAAAACTCCTGTTTGGGCAACCTGATCCTGTGTCTTCTAAAAGGGATGGACAATGATGAACTCTTCTTCACCCCGACCCCTCGTTCAGCATTCATTTAATGTAGAAAATGATGGTGGCCTACTAGGCAGTTCTGACCCCCGTTGATCCCCTCAGGAAAGCAAGACTCTGGAATCCATTAGGTTGAATAGAAAGAACTTTTACAGAGAGAAACTGAGAGAAAAATCATGCAATATTTATTTTATTTTTATCTTATTTTATTATTTAAATTTATTTATTTATTATTTATTAGAGTTGGAAGGAAATAGAATAGAATAGAATATAGAGGATAGAGGATAGAAGATAGAGGATAGAGAATAGAGAGTAGAGAGTAGTGTAGAATAGGATAGAATAGAATAGAATGTAGAGGGTAGAATAGAATGGAATGGAATAGAATAGAATAGAATAGAAAATAGAATTTTTTAACCTGGCCAAATGTGATTGGACACACAAGGAATTTGTCTTCGTTGCAGAAGCTTTCAGTGCACAAAAATGATATAAGCGACAATCTTATATCTTTTATATAAAAAGACCCAATCCTGTAACATTTCTATGGAGCACAGAACATCCCTTAATGAGAGACTAGTAACAGACAGACATGCATGCCCACACACAGCGGCATACATGCCTCAGTTTCTCTCCGAGAGAAAACTTTGACAGCATGAGCTACGCCTGAACTTTCACCTCCACTCTTGGCAGGGAACCAGCCAACATCAAGGGCAAGACCCATCAGCTGCTTCCCATTATCCACTCCATAGAACCCGGAGATGAAACAATCTCTCCTTCTCCTCCCCCTCCTCCTTCCCCAAACTTTGGAAAAGTGTAACCTTCCCAACTCGGGACGGTCTCCGAAGTTTAGCTTGTATAAAGTTGGAACTAATTAAAACCAGCAGGCAGCCTAAGTTGGAAAGGTTTTTTCCGCCATCCCAGGGTTAACATTGCATTCTATTTCATCCTTACAAATACAATACAGGCGACGGGTCTCAGATACACATTTGTTTTGCAGGTCTCTGAGATTATGGGGAGATTACGAGAAGTCAGAAGAAGCACTTCTTGGTTGTGCTTAAATTTCTAGTGTTTTTTTTAAAAAAAAAAAAATAAGGAAGCACCCATGAGAGATGGGACAGGCAGTCACCAGTTCTCCTAGTTCTTCATTTTAACCAATGCCACCAAGTCCTTTGTCTGAAATCTAGGAAAAGATGCAAGCCAGCCTTGATGGACCTGTAGTTTCCCCCTCCCCCCCAAATTAACATAGTTGGAAGGAACCAACTCTGGTCATCTAGTCCAGTGATTTTCAACCTTTTTTGAGCCGCGGCACATTTTTTACATTTACAAAATCCTGGGGCACACCACCAACCAAAATGACACAAATCTAATAAATAAATAAATAAATAAATAAATAAACAAACAAACAAACAAACAAACAAACAAACAAACACACACATATATACATACATACATACACACACACTCACACATAAATAACCCCCTCATATATACAATCCCATGTAACATCCCCTTATAAATACAGTCAATCATCAATCATCCCTCCTCAAATTTATACCACTGTCTCATTTCTGGGTACTTCTCCTGTCTTTCCCCCTTTTCTCTCTCATGTTTCTCATGTCTCTTTCTTCCTCCCTTTTTCCCTCATTCCTTCTCCCTCTCACTTCTCCTCTTTTTCCATCCCTGTCTCTCTCCCCACTTACATGTGTGTGTGTGTGTGTATACACACTCGAACCATTTCCAAAACCATTTGAGGGCTGGTTTTTCCCCCTCTTTTATTCTTTTCAAAAACAGGTGTGGGCTGGGGGGGGTTTCTTATTATTTGGGTGCTTTTTACCATATGCTTCAAGAATCACCTCTCTCTCTCTCTTTTGTTTCTCCTCTCATTCTCTGCCTCAATCATTTTCTCATTTCTCCTTTTTTCTCCCCTTTTTGTTCTCATTTCTCTCTCTCTCCTGTCTCTCTTGCTTTCTCTCTCTTGCTTTTTCTCTCTTGCTTCCCTTCTCTCTCTCACTCGTTCTCTCTCTTATTTTCTTTCTCTTTCTCTCTTGTTCTCTCTCTCTCTCATGCTTTCTCTCTCTTGTTCTTTCTCTCTCTCTTTCTGTTGCTCTCTCATTCTCTCTTATTTTCTTTCTCTCCCTCTCTCTTGTTCTCTCTCTCTCTCTCTTGTTCTCTCTTATTTTCTTTCTGAGGCTCCTCCCACAGCGGTGGCTACAGCGGCGCTAGCGATCCGGCCGCTAGCCGCTCCGAGCGCTGTGGGAATGCCCACCCCTCTCACAGTCCGGTCCCGGGCTGACAGTAAAGGGGCTGCTTCCCATCCTCCTTCTCAGAAGGTTTCCTTCTGAGCAAGCTGACAGGAGGATGGGAAGCAGCCCCTTTACTGTCAGCCCGGGACCGGACTGTGAGAGGGGTGGGCGTTCCCACAGCGCTCGGAGTAGCTAGCGGCCGGATCGCCAGCGCCGCTGCAGCCACCGCTAATGTAAAGGGGCTGCTTCCCATCCTCCTGCCAGCTTGCTCAGAAGGAAACCTTCTGAGAAGGAGGATGGGAAGCAGCCCCTTTACTGTCAGCCCGGGACCGGACTGTGAGAGGGGTGGGCGTTCCCACAGCGCTCGGAGCGGCTAGCGGCCGGATCGCCAGCGCCGCTGCAGCCACCGCTGTGGGAGGAGCCGCGCCCCAAGAAAGCCGAAGAGAAAGACAGATCGGGTGGGTGGGGACAGCCACAAGTGGAAGCCTCAGTCCTGGAGCTCCCACTTGCAGGAGCCGCCTGGCGGCACACCTGCCGGTGTCTCGCGGCACACTAGTGTGCCGCGGCACACCAGTTGAAAAACACTGATCTAGCCCAACCCCTGCCCAAGCAGGAGACTCTACACCATTTCTGGCAGATGTCAGTCCAATCTCTTCTTGAAAGCCTCCAGGGATGAAGCTCCCATAACTTACAAAGGCAACTTCTGTTCCACGGGTTGATTGTTCCCACTGTCAGAAAGTTCCTCCTTATTTCCGGGTTGAATCTTTCCTTGATGAGTTTTCATCCATTATTCCTTGTCTGGCCTTTGTGTGCTTTGGAAAATAGCTTTACCCCCGCCACTCTGTGGCAGCCCCTCAAATATTGGAAGACTGCTATCATGTCTTTCCTGGTCCTTCTCTTCTTTGGAAGCACCCTGCCCAGTTCCTGCAACTGTACTTCATATGTTTTAGTCTCCAGGTGTTTGATTATCTTACATAAATCCAGATTAACAGAGTTGGAAGGGATCCTATAGGTCCTCTAGTCCAACACACACACACCCGACTTGCCCAAGCAGCAGACATTGCACCATTTTTGACAGAAGGCAGTCCAGTCTCTTCTTGAAAACTTCCAGTGATGAAGTTCCCACAACTTCTGAAGGCAACCTCTGTTCCACTGGTTGGTTGTTCTCACTGTCAGAAAGTCCCTCCTTATTTCCAGTTTGAATCTCTCTTTGATCAGTTTCCATCCATTAGTCCTCGTCTGGCTTTCAGGTGCTTTTGGAAATAGCATTGTCCATCCTCAGCTCAAACTAGACTTCAGAGTAGCAGCTATCCATCACTTTGGCACCACTTATGGTGGTGCCACCATAATTCTGGCATTTTCATCATGATGAATTCTTCGAGAATTTCCAATCCTCATCATATTGAATGTTCTAATGTGCACAACACATGTAGCTAGATCAGGGAAAGACTTAGAGGCATATCATTCTAAGCTTGCTTAGGTTCCTATTGGTTTTGTGTGGTTATGAATCAATCTAGAGGGAGAAATATCCAGAAATGGATCAATTCAGTAACCACATTAAGCATAGAGCAGCCAGTGAGCCAGCCACATCCCTGCAAAGTAAAAGATTTTTAAAAGTGTCAAATCCGAAAGAATCTTATTTGTGGTTTCAAGCAACAGGGGGATCTGAAGTCAATTTGCCTTCTTCCAGTTGGAAATATGTAAAGCAAACCAGACCAAATAGAGCAAGAATTTGGGGCTGGGGTGGTGGTGGAGGAAGGAGGAGTAGAGGGTCTGAATTCTCTTCTTTCAGACATTGAGCAGAAGGTAATCATTTATTTTGTATTTTCAAAGTTGTGCTTTCTGGAATTTTTCTTTCCACAGTTGCCAACAGTGAGTTCATTTCATAGCTTGCTGGTTCAGACTGAATCAAAAGCAGACTTGCTCAGGGCCACGGTGTCTGTTACTATTTATTGCAGCAGCAGTTACGGAGGTTGAAGGTAGCAGGGAAGAGCTTTGTTATTAGGTTGCAACCACGTGCTCCTCAGGGCAATAGTTTCCCAGGTGTCCAGCGTTGCCAAACAATTACTTTAATGTCTCCTGCCTAGCGAATTTACCACCTCATCTTTTGCATAGATGGAAGACAAAATATTTTGTAGCCTACCAAATATATATATATATATTCTAGGAGGTCAACCTTGGTATCTCCAGAGCTTTCGGAAGGAAGAGATTTGTACCATGTTCAGGACACTGCTGACCATCAGAATGGATGTCTATGGAGATTCTCAGTCTTCCAGGTCACAGTTGTTCCAAAGATGCTTTTTCAAGAGGCGACTGGACTTTCTGTGTTGTTTGTTTTTAAATACGTTTCGCTTCTCATTCAAGAATCTTCTTCAGCTCTGTCTTGGATGGTGGGGAATGGAAGGATTTACACTCCTTACAGGCAGTTGGTCATTTGCATCCTTCGAAAGAGTCATTGAGGCCACTTGGAGATTTATCTGTGTCCTCAGAGGTCACCTGGGTGGTGCAAATGGGTGTAGAGCCTTCTTGAAACTTTTATTTATTTATTAAATTTGTATGCCACCCGTCTCTGTAGACTGCTGAAAGAACTGTGTCATAGATTGGAGATAGATGATATTGTATCCTTCCCCCTCTATTGAGAGAGGGCCGCTCAAATTTGACATGCTGTAGATGACTTCTTTGACCCCTCTTTCAAAGCAGCTGTCCTCTCTGTCCAAAATGTGGGCTTTGCTGTCTTCAAAACAGTGGCCTTTGTACATGTATGTTCACCTATGTTGTGTCATACGTTTGTGAAGTAGTTGTTTTGTTTTCCCAATGTACAGATCTACAATGCCTCACTGCATTGTACTGCATATGCCACGTTGCTCAATTTATGTCTGAGTGTTTTATCCTTGGGGTGGCAAAGTTTCTGCCTTAGTGTACTCTTGGGTTGGAACTGTGCAGAAGCTTCTTGGTTGAGAAGCAAAATGTCTTCAAAGAAAATGTATTCAAAGAAAATGTCTTCAAAAAAACCAACAACAGACAATCCAGTTGCCTCTTTAAAAGAAAGCACCTTTGAGACATCAGAATGGATTCAGTTAGGAACTTTCCATCCTCTAAAAGATTTCATCACACAGTTGCTGACAGCCCAACGCTGGACAGTCTAATACGTCTGGGTTGGCATTTTTGATGAGTTAAAAGCACCATCTTTGCTTGGTGCAAAGCATCAGGACCCCATGTTAAACTATAGCCTAAGAAAATTTATTGCTCAAGACAAGTTCAGTACTAAATCAGCACCAGATAAAGGTCGATGGAATTCAAGTAGAGTTGGACTAGACTGTTTGTGGCAATGTCACGACACTAGGCTGATGATTCTCTTGACCCCACCACCACTCAGCTCTTCCTACTCTTCTTCTATAGCTGTGATGGCAAACCGTGGCTTGGGTTGCCACAAGTGGCATGCAGAGCCATATCAGTGGGCATGTGAGCTCAGGTCTGGTGCATATGCTCGTGCTGGACAGCTGATTTTCAGGCCTTCTGGGCTCACTGGGATTCAGGAAGCAGTCTGTTGTCAGCCTCCAGAAGGGTTGGGGGAGGCCCATTCTTTGATCTCCCCAAGCTCCAGAGCCTTTCTAGGGGAGCCTGGGGGGGGGGCAGAAAATGGCCTTGCTAACACCCCCCCCCCCCCAGGACCTCCGGAGATCAGAAATGACCCCTTTCCCAATTGGAAGAAGATCTGAAGCCTGGGGAAAGCAAAAAACAGATATGCCATTGTGTGTCGACAGCGTGGTGGTGGTGTCACATGCATTTGCACGGGGGGGGGGGACACACATGGAATTATGGGTGTGGACACGCACACCGTACCACCCGTTTTGGCACCCAAAACAAAAAAGGTTCACCATCACTGGCAATAGCAATAGCACTTAAGACTTATATACCACTTTACAGTACTTTTCCACCCTCTCTAAGTGCTTTACAGCCCATTGCCACCAACAGTTTGGGTCCTCATTTTAGTCAACTTGGAAGGATGGAAGTCTGAGTCAACCTTCAGCCTGGTGGGATTTTGAACTGCCAAATTGCAGGCAGACGGCAGTCTTATTTTTAATATAGTCGCCAGAAATATCCTGCAGTACTGCACTCTAACCACTGCGCCACCGTGGCTTAGTAAACCATGCAATCTCTGATATAAGCCAGTAAATTATTCTCATTTGGAGGAAAAGTCCTATTTTGTCTTCTCTGAGTTGACTAATTAACTGTTTAACTGTTTAATTTGTGATTAGCAATATTGGTGTTTATTGAGTTTAATATTATATTTTTCAGAGTGCAAGTTTATTAAATTTTATACTACATTACTAAGTGTTCTTAAGTTTTATATTTTAAAGTTTATAAGTTTTATACTATAAGTTTTATATTACCAAGGTTTACATTTCTGCATTACACAGAGTATAAATTTATTAAGTTTTATATCATTATATTAAGTTTTATATAATTAAGTTTTGCATTACTGTACAATAAATATATTTCTTTCTGTTCATTTTACATATACAGTATATTAACTGACTAGATACTAAGTATATATATAATAAGTAGCTTAAACTTTGTTAAGGTCCAGAATTAAAATTTTAAATTACAGTGAGAAATAAAAATTATTAAAATAAGATTGTATTAACTATATTTATAGGTGCAAATTTTAAAAAAATTGTTTGGAGTCTACTTGGATAATTGATAAATTTTGATAACTGATAATTCCCTCCCTGGTTTCTTATTTCCCCCTTTTCTCCACTCTGCCAGACAGCCAGCAGGAGGAGCCCGCTGAATACTACACAAGCACCAGAGTTCTCTCTCCCCCCCCCCCCCATTCATCTCTTCTCCTTTCAGCACTGAGTGGTTCAGATTGCTGGGTCAAAATCCAACCCAGGCAACTCCAAAAAGACCTTGACTCTCTGTCTGAATGGTCAAACATCTGGCAACTCTAAATCTCAAGCAACAAATGCTCTTTTCTGCACATCGGCAAAAAGAATCAGAACACCAAATACAAGATAAATAAACAAGACCTTGCAGACAACCCTCACTCTGTAAAAGAGCTTAGAATACTCATTTCAAATGACCTAAGTACCAAAGCACACTGCAACAACATCTCCAAAAAGATGCATACAAATCTAAATAATAATAATAATAACAACAACAACAATAATAATAATAATAGTTGTTGTTGTTGTTGTTGTTGTTGTTGTTATTATTATTATTATTATTATTATTATTATTATTATTATTATTATTATTATTATTATTGAGTTGTAAACCTAATCCTACTAACCAGAGCATACAAAACTTTCAGCAGACCAGACCTCGAATACAGCTCATCTATCTGGAACCCACACCGTATTTCAGACATAAATACATTAGAAAACATCCAGAGATACTTTACGAGAAGAACCCTCCACTCCTCCACTCGCAACAGAATACCCTACACCAGCGGTCCCCAAACTACGGCCCACGGGCCGGATGCGGCCCGATGAGGTCTTTTAACTGGCCCAGGGCGGCTCACGAGATTTTACTGATCAATATAATAAGCTCCCGAATCTCCTGTCCACTCACCGCGGTTGGCTGCTGAGCGAGGAGAAGGTGGAGAGGCAAGGAGGCGGGGAGTAAAGCGGGCCTGCAATTGGCCAATTTATTTCTCGCCTTTAGGGAGAGAAACTGTTGCTGCCCTATGGCAGAGCAGCAACAGTTCCTCTCCCTAAAGGCGAGAAATAAATTAGCCAATTGCAGGCCCGCTTTACTCCCCGCCGCCTTGCCTCTCCACCTCCTCCCCTTCACCTCCGCGGTGAGTGGATGCGAAATTCAGGAAAAGGCGATGGCAATTGAAAAACTGTCCATTGAGTGGGGGGGGGGAGGCAGCTGCTTGAAAACTCCTGACCTCCATCGCCTCCCCCCCTCCACAAGGCAAGCACACCTCGCCGCTGACACAGGCAGTGGGGACCGCCCTGTGCCCCTTCAGGGCCTCTTTGACAGCTCTCGGCATCAGCGGATGCCATGGCGTCATTGTTGTTGTCATAGCAGCCACCCTGCACTGGCCAGTAAAGCCAGCTGCCCGAGAAAGCAGCGCAGGAAAGCGGCGCATTTAAAAAGCCGAGAGCCCGAAGCCCCCTCTCCAGCCTCAACACCAGGCTTCGGGCGAGCAGAGCTGTGCGCTGGCAGCCGGAGCTGCTGGGGAGGGCTCTGCCGGGAAGGGCTGTGACAGCGGCGAGGTGGCCACGCCGGCATTGTTCCTTCTAAGCTGCATGTGTGAGTCTGACCACCTCACACAGAAACATTTGCCCCTTTGCGCCGCCCCACCACCCGTTCCTGCAAGTAGAGGTCGGGCGCATTACCGGGAGGTGGAGGAGTGAACGTGGCTACTGCCTCTCAGCTGCAGAGCTGAACGGGGGCGGAGGCAACAGCGGAGCCCGGCGCTGGGGACATGCGGGGCCGCTCATCCAGGGGGGCGTGGACTGGCAAGTCGCCCTCCGTTCTCTCTCTTTCTCTCTCATATACCACGCTGGCAACAAAGAGAGAAAGAGAGAGAGCGGAGGGCGGCTTGCCGGTCCACGCCCCCCTGGATGAGAGGCTCCGCATGGCCCCAGCGCCGGACTCCGCCGTTGCCTCCGCCCATGTTCCAAAGAGGGGAGGGGGGGGAAAGAAAGAAAATGGAGCTCCAACTTGGCGGAAGGCGGAGGGGAGAACCAAGCGTGCTGCAGCAAGTTTGCTTGGCTTTCTGGGGCTTTTTTTTTCTCCCCCTCCACCACTCCACAGTCCCAGAAAGCCAAGCAAACTTGCTGCAGCACGCTTGGTTCTCCCCTCCGCCTTCCGCCAAGTTGGAGGTGCAGATTTTTTCCCCCTCTTCCCAATCAGCAAGCGCGCGTGTAGATAAATCCAACCACTTCCACCCCACCACCCATTCCTGCAGGAAGAGTTCGAGCACGCTACGCGGAGGCGGCGTGGGGCTGGGCGCTGGGCACCATGGAGGGCGAAGGGGTGGACGTATGTTGGTCCTTTGAAACCGCCGCCGCCTCCGTTCGGGTGAATTCAGGGGGTTAGCTGGAGAGGCGGCGGGGGGCAACGGCAAAGTCCAGTGCTGGGGCCATGCAGAGCTACTCATCCAGGGGGTCGTGGACTGGCAAGCCACGCTCCGCTCTCTCTTTCTCTCTCTGTTGCCAGCGTGGTGTATGAGAGAGAGAGAGAAAAAGGAGGGGGGAGAGAGAGAAAGCAAGATAGAGAGAAAGTGAGAGAGAGAGAAAGAGGGAGAGATAGAGAGGGAGAGAGAACGAGGGATAGAAATAGAGTGAGAAAGAAAGAGGGAGAGGGAGGGAGGGAGAGAGAGGGAGAGAGGGAGAGATAGAAATAGGGAGGGAGAGAGAAAGAAAGCAAGAGAAAGAGGGCAAAAGAGGGAGAGAGAAAGGAAGAGGGAGAGATACAAAGAGGGAGAGAGAAAGTGAGTGAAAGAGACAGAGAAAGAAAGAGAAGAGAGAGAAAGAGGGACAGAGAGAGAAAGAAGGAGAGATAGAGAGGGAGAGAGAAAGGGGGATAGATGGAAAGAGTGAGAGAGAGAAAAAGAGAAAGAGAAAAATGAGAAAATTATGGAGAGAAAACGAGGGAGAGGAAAATGAAACAAATGAGAAGGAAGAAAAGAGAGGGAAGAGAGAAGTAGAGAGGAGGGAGGGAAGGAAGGAAAGAGAAATGAAGGGAGTTTCTTGATTTAAGTTTAAATTTACTTGTTAATAAAAATGTATAAATTACTTTATTACTTAATTACTTCTTATTTTAAATATTGTATTTGTTCCCATTTTGTTCTTTACTTTAAATAAGATATGTGCAGTGTGCATAGGGATTTGTTCATAGGGTTTTTTTTATAGTCCGGCCCTCCAACAGTCCTGAGGGACAGTAAACTGGCCCCCTGTGTAAAAAGTTTGGGGACCCCTGCCCTACACAATCAGACTTGAAATCCTAGGCTTAGAAAGCTTAGAACTACGTCCAGAGATGGGCTACTGCCCAGATTGGGGGTGGGAATGCAGTGAGGTAGCAAAAATGGAGCTCCACCCCATAGCACCCAATTTGCACTGAAAGATCTTGAAAGAAAATGCATAAGCCACGCCCACAGTGTGGTAGTAAAAAATTTGGTAGTTCTTCACTGACTACGTTGCCTTAAACACAACCTAAGCTTAGCCCATAAAATATCATCTGCTGCAATGTCCCTTCTGTCAACGACTACTTCAGCTTCAACCACAACAACACATGAGCACAAAACAGATACAAACTCAAAGTTAACCACTCCAAACTCGACTATAGTAAATAGGAAAACTGTACTCTGTTGTTTCATCACCAAAGCCCAAAAACTTTACCCTTTACCCTGTTGACCTCTCCCGATTCCTAAGAGGTCAGTAAGGGGCATGCATAAGTGCACCAGCATGCCTACCGTTCTTATCCTAGTGTTGCTCTATTATTTGTACCAATATCACGTATATAAATATTATATCTTTGTGTACTACCAATACATACTTGACAAAAAAAAAAAAGCCTGAAATCCACAAAAATTGCAAGCAGGAACATCAAAATCCAAGAAACTGCTATTGCAGCTGAAGTCCAATTGAAGAAAAAAAAGAGATGGCTGCAATTCATTTCACTTCTTTTTGGAGAATCATAGAATCCTCAGGCTGGAAGGACTGTGGAGATCTTCTAGTCTGACCCCCACCCCTGCCCAGGGCAGGAGGACCCTATACCACTCCAAACAAATAATTACCCAACCTTTTCTTGGAAAAGCTCCAGTGATGGAATGACCACCATTCCAGGAGGGAATCTGTTCCATTGATTCATTGTTCTCACTATCAAGAAATTTCTCCTTAGTTCTAAGTTGGATCTCTCTTTAATGATCTCCCATCCATTGTTTCTCTTCCTCTTCCTCAGGGGCTTTGGAGAATAAATTGACTCCCTCTTCCCTGTGAAAGCCTTTCAAATATTGCAAGATTGCTATTAATGTCTTCTCCCCAGTCTTCTCTTCATTAGGCTAAACGTACCTCGTTCCCTTAGATATTTATTATACGATTTAGCTTCCAGAGCCCTTATCATTAAAGGATTTACAGATTAGCAGAGTTGGAAGGGATCTTGCAGGTCATCTAGTTCAACCCCCTGCCCAAATCCCAACAAATGGCAGTCCAATCTCCCCTTGAAAGTCTCCAGTGATGAAACTCCCACAACTTGTTGACTGTTCTCACTGTCAGAAAATTCCTCCTTGTTTCCAGGTCGAACCTTTCCTTGATCAGTTTCCATCCATTGTTCCTTGCCTGGCCTTTGAGTGCTTTGGAAAATAACTCAGTCTCCTCCTCTCTGTAGCAGCCCCTCAAATATTGGAAGACTGCTCTCATGTCTCCCCTGGTCCTTCTCTTCACCAGAATAGCCAGGCCCAGTTCCTGCAACCATTGTTCGTATGTTTCAGCCTCCAGTCTCCTCATCAACTCCCCCCAGAGATTAGAACGGCCCCCACTCTCCTTGTCTTTTGCAAATTACTCAAGACCCACCTTTGTCGCCAGGCATGGGGGAGTTAGGATATTCCTTCCCCTAGGCCATGACGAGTTATGTATGGTATGTTTGTGTGTATGCTTGGATTTTATAATAAGGATTTTTAGTTGTTTTATTAAATTGGATTGTTACATGTTGTTTTTTATCATTGTTGTTAGCCGCCCCGAGTCTGCAGAGAGGGGCGGCATACAAATGTAATAAATAAATAAAATCAACTTGGTTGCTCTTCTCTGCACTCTTGCTAGGGCAGTGAATCACTTAAGTGGACATTGCCAGAACACAATGGTGTCCCACTTTCCCATCTACCGATTGAGCCTGTTCCAAACCATATCATTTGAAGCAGGCATGCAAGCAGGTGCCTCTGTGGGCAGGCATTTTTCATCTCTGTAGCTTGGCACCCGCTGTACCAAACTGCTCTGTTTGTTATAGAGCAGTCAGGCTGAATCCTTTTATGGATTTAGCTAGTTGTTCAAAGTGCTTTTGGCTCCAATTGTTAGGAAAAGGAAAAACAACAACAACAACAACAACAACAACAGTGATTCAAATGGTGGCCATCACTGCCACGGTTTTACAAAAAGGAAAAAAAAATCCATAATGAAAAAGAGACAAGAAGAAAGCGGTGAAAGCTAGGAATTAATTCTGGGAAGTTGAACACTATCTTGTTTATCCCATGAGGTGGGGTTCAACTTTCAGGATTAATTCATAGCTTTTGCCGCTTTCTTCTCAGTCTCTCTCTTCATCTTGTTTTTTCTGGGAAGAGAAAACTGGGACCAGTTGAGAGACATGAATCAGTTCCTCTGAAATAAATGGACGATTTACTTCTAAAACCTCCCTCTGCTGAAGCTTGGTGAAACGACTATGCTTGGTTGCACATGGAGCAGAGCTTCTTCCCCAAACCCAATCTTTTGCAAATTCAGGAAGGGTCTGTAAAGCAAAGCTGAAAGAAGAATGTAAACACACTTAGTGACTTCTTTGCTTAAGAACCGATGGCAAGTCCCCACTATAGCCATTATAGGGGCATGCATAAGTGCACTAGCGTGCCTCCCGTCCCCTGTCCTATTGTCTCTCCTATATCTCATATATCGTATCTACTATTCTTCTATTCTATTCTTCTTATACTACTCTAATAATACCCTTCTACTCTCTAATTCAGAGGTCCCCAACCTTTTTTGCACCAGGGACCGGCTTTAAGCTAGACCAGTTTTCCATGGCCCGGTGGGGGGGGGGGGAGCTAGCTGTCAGCGGCGCCGTAAAAGGGGCGATCAAGAGAGGAATGGGTGAATGAATGGACGGAGGGTGGGAAGGAAGGAAGGAAAGAGGGAAGGGACAGGAACAGAAGAAGGGTGCAAAGGAAGCAAGGAAAGGTGTGAAAGGGGAGAGTAAGAGAGGAAGGAGTGAAAGAAGGGAATGAGGGAGGAAAGAAGGGAGGAAGGAAAAGGAAAGCAAGAAATGGAGGGAGGAAAGGAAGGAAGGAAAGAAAGAAAGAAAGAAGGGGGGAAGGGACAGGAACAGAGGAAGGAAGCAAGGAAACTTATGAAAGGGGAGAGTAAGGGAAGAAGGTAGGAAGGAGAAAGAAAAGAAGAAATAGAGGAAGGGAAGGTAAAAGAGAGAAAGAAAAAGAGCAAGAAAGAAAGCAAGAAAGAGAAAGAAAGAAAGAAAGAAAGAAAGGCAACTTCAAAGAAAGGCTCACTGAGCATCTCTCACTCTCTCTCTCTTTCTATCCCTCTTTCTTTCTTTCTCTTCCTTTCTCTCTCTCCTCTTCCTTTATCTCCTCTCTCTCTCCCGCTCTCTTTCTCTCCCCCCTCTCCCCTTTCCCTCTCTCTCTCTCTCCCTCTCTTGCTATCTCTCCCCCCTTTCCCTCTCTCTTTCTCTCTCTCCCTCTCTTGCTATCTCTCCCCCCCTCTCCCTCTCTCTTTCTCCCTCTCCCTCTCTTTCTCTCTCTCTCCCCCTCTTTCTCTCTCTTCTTCTCACTTTCTCTCTCTTGTTTTCTTTCTGTCTCTTTTGCTTTCTCTCTCTCTCACTCTTTCTTGTTTTCTTTCGCACGCTCTTTCTCTCTCTTGTTCTCTCTCTTTCTATCTCTTTCTCCCCCCCTTTCTCTCACTCTCTCTTTCTCACTTTCTCTCTATCTTGCTGTCTGTTGCTATCACTCACTCTCGTTCTCCGTTCTTCTCAGCGGTGACGCGCGCACGCCCTGCCCGCCTCACCTTTGCGAGAGCACTTTCGCCCCGGGCTCTCAGCAAGGGGGTTTGCAGGAGAGGTGGGGCCGGCGAAGGTGATATTCAATGTCGGGGGCACACAGGCGGTTGCACGCGCTCCCTATCTCCCTGCTAGCCCACTCGGAATATTCAAAATAAGAAAAGCCTTCGCCGGCAAAGGTTTTTCTTATTTTGAATACTCCGAGTGGGCTAGCAGGGAGATAGGGAGCGCGTGCAACCGCCTGTGTGCCCCCGACATTGAAGACCTCCGCTTGACGCCGGCATTTCCTCTCGGCGTCAAGGAGGCGCAGCGGCGGGCGGAGAGAGGGAAGGGGGGGGGCAGCGGCGTCCCTCCTGGCCTTGGCGGGCCGCCCGACCCTCCCCACCTCCTGCAAACGCGGCGGGCGGCGGGGGGAGAGCGAGGAGCCGGTTCCGGCGGGCGCGGGGCTTGGCTGGCTGGTGGGGGGAGCGCCGCTGGTGGTGCGGAAAGGCCGAGGGGGCCCTGGCGCCGCGGACCGGCTGAAAACCCCCAACGGCCCGGTGCCGGTCCGCGGACCGGTGGTTGGGGACCTCTGCTCTAATTGATATATTCTATTCCTAATTTTTTACTTCTATTCTTTCTCTGATATATTTTACTCGAGTATAACCTCTACAACCTTCGTTGTGTATTATTGTGCAAAATAAATAAATAAAAAACCACCCAAAGTTCAGACAAGGAATAACAGATGGAAAACTGACCAAGGAGAGATTCAACCTGGAAACAAGGAGGAATTTTCTGACAGTGAGAACAATCAACCCGTGGAACAGAACTTGCCTTCAGGAGTTGTAGGAGCTTCATCAATGGAGGCTTTGAAGAAGGGATTAGACTGCCATCTGTCAGAAATGATATTTATTTATTTAATTTGACTTCTATGTCCCCCAATCCCGAGGGACTCTGGGCGGCTTACAACAGTATAAAATTACAAAATTACAAATAGCAATAAAAAGAAGCCAAGAAAGAAAATAAAATTCTAAAACCCTGATGAAAAATCACGACGAGGCAATCCACAACCCACATATTCATGTTCATGTGGTAGCCCCTGCTTAGGCAGGGGTTGGACTAGATCGGCGTTTCCCAACCGGTGTGCCGTGGCACACTAGTGTGCCGCGAGACACAGCCAGGTGTGCTGCGGAGCTCCTCGGGAAGCTGCAGCTGGGTGGGGCGCTGCCGGTGCGGGCTTTCCCGAAACGGACGGAGAATGCCCTCTCTCGCAGCCCCCTGGCTGGGAGCACTTTTGCTGCGAGAGAGGGCTTTCTCCGTCCGTTTCGGGAATGCCCGCCCCCCCCCCTCTCTCGCGCGCCGCTCCCCTTTTCTCTCAGCCCTCCCTGGCTTCGCTTCTCAATCCCTCCCTCCTTCCGTCTTTCCTTCCCCTCAGCCGTTCTGTCTGGGGACTGGGGGTCTCCCGCTCTTCCCTTCCCCGCCTCCCAGGCTTTGCCTTCACCACCCCCACCCCCTTTTTGGTTGGCAAGGAGTCCTTTGCTGCATCCTACAGTTCGCACTCGGCTCGAGGCCGCTTTCCCTGGCTGCGCTCTTTCTTTCTCTTGGGGGAAGGAAAAAACAAAGAAACAAAAACTTCTTGCAACGGGCCCATGCGCGCGCTCGTGCCCGCGCTCGTCCCTTCAGCAGCGAGGGAGGGAAGTCAGAGGGCGAGCGGTGCCCTCTGCAGCCTGCCTTCCTTCTTCTTTGCCGCCGAGGGACGGAGAGAAGGATAGAAAGGAAAGAGGGAGGGATAGATAGAAAGGAAAGAGGGAGGGAGGAAAGAGGGAGGGAGACATAGAAAGAAAATAGATAGAAAGGAAAGAGGGAGAGATAGAAAGGAAAGAGGGAGGGAGGTAAGAGGGAGGGAGAGATACAATGGAAAGAGGGAGGGAGAGATAGAAAGAAAATAGATAGAAAGGAAAGAGGGAGGGAGGAAAGAGGGAGGGAGGGAGGGAAGAGGGAGGGAGAGATACAATGGAAAGAGGGAGGGAGAGATAGAAAGAAAATAGATAGAAAGGAAAGAGGGAGGGAGAGATGGAAAGGAAAGAGGGAGGGAGAGATACAATGGAAAGAGGGAGGGAGGAAAGAGGGAGGGAGAAATAGAGTGAAATGGAGGAAGAGATATTTTTTTTGTCCAAACTTTTCTTTAGCCCCCCCGCGCGCCCCCCGCGCCCCCCGTTCAGTGTTCCCCAGGATTTTGAAAATATGAATAATGTGCCGCGGCTCAAAAAAGGTTGGGAAACACTGGACTAGATGACCGACAAGCTCCCTTCCAATTCTGTTAATCTATTAAATAAAAAAAGCGAGCTGTAACTCATGAAAACTGATGCTGTTTAATAAAATGGGTTAGTATGAACAGGTGCTGCTTGAATTCATCCTGATTTATTTTATTTTATTTTATTTGCCACCAGTGAATAAACACAGTGTTTGTTCTGAAATTTCTTAATCTCTGTGTTTCCAGAGCATCAAGTAATACCAACAGTGGTACTTCACCTCAGTAGATTTAGTGCTTGGCTTGGACTGCATAATCATCTATCTGCTTTTCTTTCTTCTCTCCAATTTGGCATCCTTCCAGAGAGTTCCCGGCATCCTCCAGGCCTTTGAACTCTTTTCTCTCGCAGGAGAGGAAGCAATATGTTACTCAACATCTGCTCAGATGTGTAGTTGTCTGACCTCGGTATCACCTGCTGCAGATGTTGCTCCATCCAAGCATGGAAAGGGAAACCCAGAAAACGAAGGACAGGTTTTTCTAAACCACCATGTAATTTGACACACGTTCTTGGAGAGCAATGCCTGCATGCAGATAAACCGTCATTTGCTTAATTGGGGTTTATTTAATAAGGCATGTAGCATTGGGTTCACGCACCCTCATAAATGCCAAGCCATAAGGGAAAGCTTTACACTGCACGAAAAGCCCAGATCAAACTTGCCACATTATGAATTGGGCCAATGTTTCTCAACTTTGGCAACTTGAAGTTTGTGGAGCTGAATCAATACATGAGGATATTTGTAGCACAGGATTTAATTTTGGGGTCCTTGGTGCTCTCTGAGCATCATTGTTTTCTTGGAGATGTTTCTTTACCAAACTAGGTAACAGAGGTGACTCTATGGTTTCATCCCCAAAACCCCAAAACTTCATCCTTAGACTGTCAAACTGTCGACCTCACCCATCCCTAAGATGTTTGTAAGGGGTATGCATAAGCGGACCATTTTGCCTACTATTCCTGTCTTACTGTCCTCATTTATATGTACTTTGCATATGTTTGTGTTTATACATATACCTGATATCTTGTAAAATAAAAATAAAACAATCAACCGATGGAACAGAAGTTGCCTTCAGAAGTTGTGGGACTTCATTGCAGGAAGCTTTCATGAAGAGACTACAGTGGCGTATGTCAGAAATGGTGGAGGTTCTCCTGCTTGGGCGTGGGTTGGACTAGATGACCTACAAGACCCCTTCCAACTCTGTTGGTGTGTAATCTAATAAAGCAAATTAAAATCAAACCACCTCTAGAAGGCTCGTTAACTGTAGAGATAACTAGACTCTACAGTTATTTTTAATCAAGAACCCCCGTCAATGGTATCCCCCATTCCAAGTTCAATAATAATAATAATAATAATAATAATAATAATAATAATAACAACAACAACAACAACAACAACAACAACAACAATAACAACAGAGTTGGGAGGGACCTTGGAGGTCTTCTAGTCTGACCCCCTGCTTAGGAAGTAAATCCTATACTACTTCAGACAAATGGTTATCCAACATAACCTACTGCTTCATCTTAAAAACTTCCAGTGTTGGAGCATTCACAACTTCTGGAGGCAAGCTGTTCCATGGATTAATTGTTCTAACTGTCAAAAAATTTCTTAGTTCTAAGATACTTCTCTCCTTGTTTAGTTTACACCCATTGTTCCTTGTTCTACCTTCAGGTACTTTGGAGAATAGCCTGATTCCTTTGTGGTAACCCCTGAGATATTGGAACATTGCCATCATGTCTCTCCTAGTCCATCTTTTAAGACATAACCAGTTCCTGCAATAGTTCTTTGTATGTTTTAGCCTCCAGTCCCCTAATCCTCTTCGTTGCTCTTCTCTGCACTCTGTCTAGAGTCTCAACATCCTTTTTACATTCTGGCGACCAAAACTGAATGCAGTATTGTGTTCAGAATGCAGTATTCTGGAGCTGTCCGGTCCCAAGCGATGGAACCAGGCTCAATTTTGAGGTATAAACTTCTCCTTTCGATTCATATATTTCTTTCTTTTTTCTCCCTTCATCAATGATGTTTTCCTCTGATATTTCCTCCTGCTCACAGAGTCTTGGAAAGGCCTTCAAACCCCAAATGGATTGTCTCAGCTCAAAGCAACGTTAGGACAGTGGGTGGTGTTTCAGATATCCTATTTCAGTGACGATGAACCGATGGCACTCAGAGTCATATTTGAGGGCAAATGAGCCCTTGTACTAAGTCAGCTCTTTTGAACATGTGTGTGCTGGGTAGCTGATTTTTGGCCTTCCAGAGGGTGGGTATAGGCCATTTTCACCCTCCCCAGGCTTTAAGAAGGCCACTGGAGCATGCGGATGGCAAAAAACAGGCCCAACAGGCCTACCAGAAGTTTGTTCTGGTAGGCCTGTTGGGCCTGGTTTTTTGTCATCCACAGGCTTTGGAGGCTTTCCTGAAGTCTGGAGAGGTCGAAAAATGCCCCAATGGGCCAACTGGAAGTCTGGAGGCTTGAGTGAGGCCTGCACACATACGGGAGGGACAGTGCAGGGGAAGTTGAATAAATGAAAATGAATAAATAAAAATAAATTAAATAAATAAAATAAGTTGTGCACACATGCATGGGGGGAGGGCATTGTATTATGGGTGTGGGCATGCACATGTGTGTTATTGTATACACACCTGCCCTTTTGGCACCCAAGCTAAAAAAAGTTCTCCATCTGTTCTGCCGGGCTCTCTGATAGGAGCCTCCCGAAAATTCAAGGGTACAAATTTCAGACACACACACGTTTGAAAATTCAAAACAATGTTCTTTATCACAAAATTCAAAATAAACAAAGCACTCTTTTTGTATTGCAAAGAGCACTCTTCCCAAAACAACCAGGTAGTCTGTACAATTTCCCTTAAGCAGTCATTAAGTACTTAGCTAGCAGATGTGAAGAAACTTCACACCCCTTCTTCTTCCAACAAAGTGAGACACACACACACACACACACACGTTGCTCTGCTTTGTTTTCCAAGGTGTGAAAAAGCAACAAAGTCCAGAAAACACAGGATTCCTGACGAACTCCAATCAGATATTCTTCTACAATGGCCAAACCCACATGCTGCTATTTATAGCAGCAGCCCTAATTACTGGAGCCCCACCCAAATACAGATGGCCTCACTTATTTCCTGTAATATGTTCTTACTTGGTCTCTTCTACGCATAATTCTGCGCTTGCATGGGGCCAAAATGTCATCATCTGAATCAAGGGAGATTGACTGCCTGGGCTGTGTGCCAAGCCCTCCTCTGCCGAGTCACTCCCACCTTCTTCTTCGTCCGAGGAAACTAAACTCTGAACTGATTCTGTTGGCAATAACACAGGCCTGTGACATGTTGAATTTTGCCCTGCATCCATCTCTCCATTCCCTGGGGCAGGAGCTGGGCCAGAGCCAACCACAACTCCATCCCTGTCCTGTTTGATCTGAATTGAAGAAGGGCCTTCTCCTTCCAAACCCATGACAAGTGAGCAGATATAAACTCCAGCTTTCTTACAGCATGGCAGGATCACAAAAGTTTCATACTGCCCCTTGTTTGAAGGAGGCAGGAATAAATAAACACCATAAAGCAAAATGAAACAGAAAATTGACCTGTTTTTTAAAAATGAGAGCTGGAGGACTAAATCTGAAAGGGAAAAGTGAACTATGAATTTGTGAAATAAATCATCAGTTAATGGCTGGCTGGTTTGCAGAGAACTCTTGACATGAGGAAGAATATTTGTAGCTCAGGGTTAAACTATGGGGTACCTGCGTTCGGTTGTTTTCTTGCAGGCATTTCATGGACCCAACTAAGGAACATTGTTTGTGCAAGAAGGGAGTGGATTTGCTCTCTGTTTATATACAAGTGGCCCACTCTATATACTATCAGACCAACAAGCAAGCACTAAACAATATCACAATCAAGGAACGATCAACTCAAGACAAATAATCCAACAAAAGACAACAGCGTAATCAAGTAACAATCAAGAAGAAAACACATGAACCATATGAGCCGGGGTGGCACAGTGGTTAGAGTGCAGCACTGCAGGCTACTTCAGCTAACTGCTAGATGTAATTCAGCAGTTCAAATCTCACCACTGGCTCACGGTTGACTCAGCTTTCCATCCAGATGGGTAAAATGATAACCCGGATTGTTAGGGCAATATGCTGGTTCTGTAAACTGCTTAGAGAGGGCTATAAAAGCACTATGAAGTGGTATATGTCTAAATGCTATTAATACAAGGACAAGCCACTTGTATGTATGTATGTATGTATGTATGTATGTATATATGTATGTATGTATGTATGTGTGTGTGTGTGTGTGTATATATATATATTCTGCACAAACATAACATCAAAACTTCATTTTGCACTAACCAAAAAATATCTAATATCCTAAGGAGCCCCAAAGATAAAATCCAATTGGAATACCAAGGAATCTATGAAATCCCTTGCAAAACATGTGCAGCCACATACATTGGACAAACCAACCGAAGAGTGAGCCAACGCATTGCAGAACATGTGAATGCAGTTAAAAAAGAAGAAAAGACTTCCTCCCTTGTCCAGCACATTAAAAAAACAGGGCACGAAATTGACTTTGAAAAAACTAAATTACTTCACAAAACAGAGAATTTATATAGAAGAATTGCTCTAGAAGCCATAGAAATTGAGAGGAGACCCCTTTGCATAAATAAAAGAGATGACACCTCCCGCCTACCAGAAATTTGGAAACCAGCCTTAAACAAAAAAAACACTTCATAAAAATCACCATGTCAATCCTCCTAATAATTATGATTTTGGAATTTTGAAATTTGGAAACCAGCCTTAAACAAAAAACACTTCATAAAAATCACCATGTCAATCCTTCTAATAATTATGATTACACCAACCAATCAGATCACTAAAACATAATCACCCAATCTATTTGCTACATTCAAACCAAATCTCCACCCCCACACTATATACTATGAAGAAATGACAGTTGCAAACATTCCATTTTACAACAGCACGAGACTTGGAACTTCAGCCTGATGATGGTGAATATGATTTCACCGAAACGTCGCATAGACATGCAAAATATTACACAGGGCAAAACCCGAACTCAGAACAATCTACATATATATATGTTGGTATGGGTTTTCTTTTGGTAGATAGTGTGTCCTAGGCTGCCATTGGGTTTTTTATAGACCAGTACATTTAGAAAGGGAAGTTGATCACTGATTTCTGTTTCCATAGTAAACTGTATTTTGGGGTGTAGGCTATTGAGATGTGTGAGGAAATTGTCTAGTTTTTCCTTACCATGTGGCCAAATTACAAAGGTATCATCAACATATCTCAGCCAAAGTTTAGGTTTGTATTTGAATTGCTCTAATGCATTATTTTTGAAATATTCCATGTAGAGGTTGGCGATGACAGGTGAGAGGGGTGATCCCATGGGGGCTCCCTCTATCTGTTTATATCTTTGTTCGTTATAGATGAAGTATGTATTGGTCAGGCAGTGGTTGGTAAGGTCTAGAATATATTTGGGGGGCTTGTGTTTGTCCTGGATGGCTGTCAAGGCTTCTTTAATAGGTATTTGTGTGAAAAGGGACACGACATCAAAACTCACAAGTAGGTCATCGGGTTGTAGGTTTTGTTTTTTAATTATTTGTATAAAGTGGAATGAATTTTGAACATATGAGGTAATAGTTTCTGTATATGGTTGAAGGTATTTGGCTAAAAATTTGGCAAGGTTTTGTAGAGGGGAGCCTATAGAACTGACTATTGGCCTGAGAGGTATTCCTTCCTTGTGTATTTTTGGAAGGCCATAGAATTTTGGACATATGGAAGATTTTTCTCTGGGGATGATTTTTTGCTGGATTTCTTCACTGATGGAAGAGGCCTTGATTTTGGATTTGGTGGTTTTTTCTAGGTAGGTGGTGGGATCTGTGCTTAGGAGTTTGTAGGCCGGGTTTTGTAGTAGGGTTGTCATTTTTTCTTTGTAGCCTCACTATTGTGGAGTTTCCTTTATCGGCTGGAAGGATGATTATATCATTGTCTTTCTTCAAATTGATAAGTGCATCTCTTTCCTCCTTTTGTATGTTGCTTCTAGGAGGTTTACTGGAGCAGAGAATATTAGTGACTTTAAGTCTGATTTTGTTGGCTGTATCTGGATTGATTTTATTTAGAGTAGTTTCAATTCCACATATGATGTTTTCAGTTGGGATGCGTTTGGGGGTTATTGCAAAATTGAATCCTTTTGAAAGAATATTGGTTTCTGTAGTGGTGAGTATCCTCTCTGATATGTTATGTACTGTTTTGGTCATAAGTTGTTGTGGAGGGCTGGGTTTCTGCTGTATTTCTAGTTTGTGGAGTTTTTTATTATGTGTGTCTGTCTTGTATTGGTTTTCTGTTTCAGCTCTCCAGATTGATATTTGTTTGAATTTATCCCAGAGTATAGGGTGTATTTGGTTGCTGATTTTAAGGTGAAGAGAGAGTAGACTTTTGTTGATTTCATCAAGTATGAATCTTTTTTTGTGGAGTTCATTTCTGATTAGGGCTAATTCAGTTCTTTTTAGGATCCTCTCAATGGCTGGGGTTTTTGGGTGGAATTTTAGTTGGAAGTATTTGGGAATTATTCTTTTGTCTCTGCAGTTGCGTAGGAATGTGAGATCACATAAGATGGAGGCTTTTCTGACTTCAAGTTTTTCATAGGTCCTAGTCAGTAGGAAAGTGTCCTCCCCGTAGAGGTAAGATATTTGTTTTCGTAGATTTTCACGGGTATATGTATGTAGATTGTTCTGAGTTCGGGTTTTGCCCTGTGTAATATTTTGCATGTCTATGCGACGTTTCGGTTAAATCACACACACACACACACACACACACATATATATTCGACACAAAAATGTAACCCTTCCCTGGTACAGAGCTGAAGGGATTGGATACTGTAGCCTAGAGGATAATTCTCTGCCTTACAAGGCAAAGGTTGCAGGTTCAAGTCCCAGTGGGTATGGCTAGCTGATGAGGCCAAAATAAGGCCGAAATAGATCTATCCTAGTCTCCCTTAATTTTCAAATTCAGCTTAAACATGTGACACATATAGATAGAATTGTCGGCTATCAATAAAAAATTAACTGCCTTGGAAATGGCCCTGGATTGGGCCGAGAGGCAAAAAAGGAGCTGTGATGTTCCTTCAATATACCAGGGTGATTCGACACAAAAATGTAACCCTTCCCTGGTACAGAGCTGAAGGGATTGGATACTGTAGCCTAGAGGATAATTCTCTGCCTTACAAGGCAAAGGTTGCAGGTTCAAGTCCCAGTGGGTATGGCTAGCTGATGAGGCCAAAATAAGGCCGAAATAGATCTATCCTAGTCTCCCTTAATTTTCAAATTCAGCTTAAACATGTGACATATATATATATATATATATATATATATATATATATATATATATATATATATATATGACGGTCTTGGTATATTCGGGTTTCTTCCCGTGTAGGATTTGGAATTCACCTTTTAAAACAGCCTGGGGGCTTCCCAGCAGCCGCCAAACGCCGAACGCTGAAGTTCGGGTTTGGCATTTGGCTTCGGGAGGCTGCTGGGAAGCCGCCCAGCTGTTTTAAAAGGTCACAGCCGGGCTGGGGGGCTTCCCAGCAGCCTCCCGAATGCCGAATCCGGAAGTTCAGGTTTGGCGTTCGTAAAACGAAAAAAGTTCGTAAGAAGAGGCAAAAATTTTCTGAACCCCGGGTTCGTATCACGAGTTGTTCGTAAGACGTGGGGTTCGTATCTTGAGGTACCACTGTGTGTGTGTGTGTGTGTGTGTATATATAATTTTTTAAAAATAATAATACGGTATTACATGTTTTTTAATATTAGATTTGTTCCACTGCTATATTGTTTTTATTACTGTTGTGAGCCACCCCGAGTCTTCAGAAAGGGGCGGCATACAAATCTAATAAATAAAATAAAATAAAATAAAATAAAATAAATAAACCCCATTCCCCTTTATCACTGATCATGTTGACTAATTGGGTCATGAAACAGCTGCAAGAAAACCAGCAAACTCACCAAGGATCCCGCAGTCCCCCTCCTTCTTTCTACAACCCATCCACCTCTAGCACTGATGGAATAACCTAGTTGGATCATGAGAACTTCTGTAAGAAGATCACCAAATTTACCAAGGACCCCACAATCCTCCTCGTCTTCATCGTCCTCCTTTTCTTCCTCTCCAGAACCCATTCCATCTATCACTGATGAGATAACCTAGTTGGGTCATGAAACATCTGCAAGAAGACCCCAGAGTCTTCCTCCTCCTCCTCCCCCCTTCATTTCTTTCCTCTGCCTCCTCTACCTTCCTTGCATTGATGATACTATATAGTTGGGTAATGAAACATCTGCAAAAAAGAACAACAATCAAACTCAGAGAGCACTAAGTATCTCATGGATTCTTGGAATTGTCTGCCAAGAGTTGTCCTACACATGGATGGTGATAAATCTTTGGGAAAGTGGTGTCTGCATTTCCACAGGCTTATTGGAAAGAAAAGATGAAAGAATGAAGACGAAGAAGCTTTTCAAATCCTCATAACGGGAGATGCTAAGAGGTCATCTGATACAGCTTGAAAAGCAGGGAAAGCACTGAAGGTCCAGGGTTGTATTTTCGGTACATGGCAAAAATGCCGACTATGATGTACACAAGAGCCACTTAAAGAGATTCTCCCTCGGGGGAATCAATGTCCTCAAATCAAAGGTCAACAGAGGATACAATCACACAATGGAGCCTGTTGCCGATTGGGCTTTCTCAACGCGACCAGCCTGAAGCTTTGCAGAAAGTGCAACCTCTCCAGAAAGGAAGCAAACAAAAGCCTCGTACTGAGTGTAGGAAGGAAGCACAATTTCTTATGTGGCACGCTTCGTATTATTAAAGAGAAAAGCATGCCATCAAAGTCAGAAAATGGTAAGGGGGGGGCTGCTTAACAAATAAAGATTTACCAAGGTGGACTTGATGAGTTTGGAATCAAAAGTAAGCTTTATTTAACTCATACAGAATGGCTTGGGATAACCACATACCCTGCAAGAGAGGAGGGGAAGGGAGGAGAGGAGAGGAAAAGAGGGGAGGGGAGGAGAGGAAGGGGAAAGGAGAGGATAGTAGAGGAGGAAGACTGGAGTGGAGGTAGGAGTGGAGAGGGGAGGGAAGGAGAGAAGGGAAGGGGAGGAGAAAAGGAAGACTAGAGAGGAGAGCAGAGCAGAGAAGGAGAGAAGAAAGGAAGGGAGAAGGAAGAAAAGAGAGGCAAGGAAGAGCAAAGGAGGAGAGAAGGGTGGGAAGTCCAATAGCCTACAGAAGTCTTCTCCAACCTAATGAGCTTTGGACATCTTTGTCTACCAGTTTCTGAATATCCAAATTCAGTCATTTTTTCTTGAATCAATCCATAAAGACCATTGTGACCCCCCACCCCCCCTTACAATGGGCAATTCCTCAACTGTGTTCTATGATTTTTAGGAAGGAGTTCCATAAGAGACCATTCAAACACACCGTGGACAGAGGTGTGAACTTAGCTGGGTGAAGACAAACAGGAAAAGCCAAAGAGAGAGAATTTGAGCTGGCTCCAGTTTCGGGCACACCATTGTTCTTGTTGGTTGCTATCTTGAGCACTGAAATCTGCTATCTGGGCATGGGGTGAGGTATCATCAATATGCGGATGATACCTAGTTATACATCTCCACCCCATGTCCAGTCGGTGAAGCAGTGGAAGTGATGTGCCGGTGCCTTGAGGCAGTTGGGGTCTGGGTGGGTGTCAACAGGCTCAAACTCAACCCTGACAAGATGGAGTGGCTGTGGGTTTTGCCTCCCAAGAACAATTCCATCTGTCCATCCATTACCCTGGGGGGGGATTATTGACCCCCCTCAGAGAGGGTTCGCAACTTGGGCGGCCTCCTCGATCCACAGCTAACATTAGAGCACCATCTTTCAGCTTTGGCGAGGAGGGCGTTTGCCCAGGTTCGCCTGGTGCACCAGTTGCAGCCCTATTTGGACCGGGAGTCACTGCTCACAGTCACTCATGCCCTCATCACCTAGTGGTTCGACTACTACAATGCTCTGTACACGGGGCTTCCTTTGAAAAGTGTTTGGAAACTTCAGATTGTGCACAAATCAGCCGTGAGAGTCATCGTGGGGCTTCCAAGATCTGCCCATTTTTCACCAACACTCCGTGGCCTGCACTGGCTGCCGATCACTTTCCGATCAAAATTCAAAGTGTTGGTTATGTCCTATAAAGCCCTACATGGCATCGGACCAGAATATCTCCGAGACCGCCTCCTGCCGCACAAATCCCAGTGGCTGATTAGGTCCCACAGAGTGGGCCTTCTCCGGGTCACGTCAACCAAACAATGTCAGCTGGTGGGACCCAGGGAAGAGCCTTCTCTGTGGTGGCCCTGGCCCTCTGGAATCAACTCCCTCCAGAGATTCAGAAATATTCTCCTTGCCACAGCCGAAAGATGATGTTCTAAAGTTAGCTGTGGATCGAGGAGGGCACCCAAGTTGTGGACTCTCTCCGAGGGGGTCTATAGTCCCCCCCAGGGTAATTGACGGACAGATGGAATTGTCCTTGGGAGCCAGTCCGTCTTGTCAAGGTTGAGTTTGAGCCTGTTGACACCCATCCAGACCCTAACAGCCTCCAGGCACCAGCACATCACTTCCACTGCTTCGCCGATTAGACATGGGGTGGAGATGTACAACTGGGTCTACATACGCATACTGATGACACCTCACCCCATGCTCTTGGATGATCTCACCCAGCAGTTTCATGTGCATATTGAATAGCAGGGGGGAGAGGACTGACCCCTGAGGCAACCCACAAGGGAGAGACCTAGAGGTCGACCTTTGACCCCCCACTATCACGATCACGACTGCAACCAGCCAGAGAGGTAGGAGGAGAACCACTGAAGAACAGTGGCTCCCACTTCCAACCCCTCCAGCCGGAGAAGAAGGATACCATGGTATCAAAAGCCACTGAGAGGTCAAGAAGCACCAGGACAGAGTATAACCCCCTAACCTGGGCCCGCCAGAGATCATCCATCAGCGCGACCAAAGCAATTTCCGTGCTATAGCTGGGCCTGAATCCTGACTGCTGAGGGCCTAGATAATCAGCTTCTTCCAAGGACCACTGGAGCTGGAGCGACACCACCTACTCAACAACCTTCCCCATAAAGGGAAGGTTGGAGACTGGATGGTAGTTATTAAGTACAGTTGGGTCCAGGGAAGGCTTCCTGAGGAGGGGGCACACAGGTGCCCCCTTTTAGAGAGCCAGGAAGGACCCCCCCTCAAAGAAGCATTGACAATCTCCTCAACCCAACTCTGTGTCACCTCCCTGCTGGCCGAAACCAGACAGGAGGGACAGAGGTCCAGCAAACAGGTGGTGGAAATCACAGCTCCATTGGCCTTGCCTACTTTATCAGGTGTCACCAGGTCAAACTCCTCCCAGACAGATGGACAAGGATGGGCCCCAATCACCTCGACTGACTCGTTGTCAGCCGACACTGCAATCCAATCAGAGTCAAGGTCTGTCCAAATCTGAGCGATTTTATCAGCGAAAAACTTCTATATTATAAATAGAGGTATAATAGTTATAATAGGTGGTAATGATGTCAACAACAAGGACACTCTCTCTCTGATACACAAGGTGCGACCACCTTGTGAGAGGAGGGGGCCAAGCTATTTTTCAAAGGACCAGAAGGCCAGATAAGGAATAATGGATGGAAACTGAGCAAGGATAAATTTTGTGACAGTGAGAACAATCAAACCATTGGAACAGAAGTTGCCTTCAGAAGTTGTGGGAGCTTCATCACTGGAAACTTTCAAGAAGAGATTGGATTGCCATTTGTCAGAAATGGATAGGGTTGTGATGGCAAACCTATGGCCCGTCCCTCTTCCAGGTTTCTGGCACACATGTGCATGTGATCATCAGCTGGTCTTTGTGTGTGCAGCAGTGTCAGAAACCAGAAGACCTGGTCTTTGTTTTGCAGCTGACTGGTGCCCGCGCCCACGTGCTAGTAATCGGAAAACTCACTGGTCAGCCGGCATGCATATACGTGCTCGGAAACAGAAATATGTTTTCTGGCATGTGCATGTCCCCTGGGGAGCTCCTATTCCGTATCCCCGACATACGCAAAGTGCTCCCTATTCTGCATGCATGTCCCCTTTTGGCCACTCTGTGCCGAAAAGGTTCACCATCACCAGTGTAGGGTCTCCTGTTTGGGCAATGGGATGGACTAAATGATCTACATGGTCCCTTCCCACTCTTCCCTGGATAGTTTGACAACCTTGGGAGCGATCAGAATGGGTGAAAAGGAAAAAAATATCTCCAGACTTCAAGAGTGAAACTCTTCTTGTTTTCTAATCTAGAGACCATGCAAAGCCTCCTCCTTCCTTCCTCTCACCCACCCACCCACCCTCCAACCTTGGAGTAATTAATTATTTGACTGCCATGGCTGGGGAAATGGAATGAATGGAAGCCTGCAATTATGCAAATTGGACGAAGCTACACATGCCAAAAAAACACACTGCCTTCCCGGCTGGAAGAGATTGGGGCAAGGATGGTTGAAGGAGGGGGTGCGTATTTGGTGTTTAAGAGCCAAAGTTCTGCCTGGCTTTGGGAATCCTGCCAGATTCAACCTCTCCTTTCTTTTCCCAACCTTCTGCTCAAGCCAAGATTGGTTCGTAAAGGCTTCCGGGATGAGACTTTGGCAGAAGAATGGGGAGACTTTCCCGTTCGGTCCTTGGGGTTAAGAGAGTTGAGCTGAGAGGCAAAAAGAAAAAAGAAAAGAAAATCCCATCTGAAATCCAGGAGAAGAATTTCAAGTCACTGAATTGGTCAAGGCCAATGGCTAAGCTAACATTATGGGTTGTTTACTTCTGTCTAGAAAGGAGCTGAACAAATCCAGGCCAGCGTGTAAATGATAAGCCACAATTTGTAGTTTAGGCTGTTGTGTGGACTCAGCTAAAAGTGGACCCCCTTCAAGAAAACAAGGCATGGATTCAATCAGATTCTGTAGTTTATTTATTTACCTAGCATATGGCAAAATGAAGGATCTCTTGTATGTGTAAGAGAGAGAGAGTGTGTGTATGTGTGTGTGTATCATACATATATAATACATATATATGATATATACATACGTAAGATATATAATATGTGTGTGTGTGTGTCTCCTGGTCCTCGAAATCCATGACCAGCTGAGCCGGATGTGGACCACTGGCAACATCTACATATGTTGACAATACAATATAGGAGATAATACATTAAATTAAGATAAAACCATAATAAAACCATTCTAATATGGAGCCATAGAATTGCAATGAGATAGATGTTATAATTTAATATCTCCTTGGAATTCTATGGCTCCAGATTTATGGTGATTTTATTATGGTTTTATGGGTTGTGTACTCAGCATTAATGAGCTTCTGATTCTGTCACTGTTTCCTAATCCCCCAAGACCAAAGAAGGCAGGAATTCTTGCCCGTTTCCAGTTACAAAACAGGGTTTTAGGGACTTACGAATCCGAGCAACATTCCTCACGAGCAGAAAAAGGATTTCTGAAGAAGCAATGTCGGGAGCTTAATTTTTTGAGGCAGGATTCCTTTTCTGTGTCATGCTATCTGATCATGTTATCCGTATATATCTTTTCTTCTCCTGCTCACTGAGATCAACCGGCTGGATGGATATACGGATTTGCATTCCTTGAAACTGTAATATTCATGTGCTTCAAATATAATCTTTGAGCACCGAAATAAAAGAGAGAGAGAGCGCAAAGATGCTTAACTCCAGAAGAGAAGTTAATTGACTACCACATTGGAGGGAGGGGGAGAGAGATAAGGCCTCTCCCCCACAATGAAGGCAGGGAAAACTTATCCAACAGGTAGCCAGCGCCCTTATAAAAAGAAATGCACAGAGAGATGCAAAATGGTTAGTATACTGGTAATATAGACTGGGTGAAACCAGGCTTAATAGCAGTGACTGGGAGAAGGATCTCCAGAGTCTTAGTAAACAGCTAATTAAAAATGAGCCAGCAGTGTGCGATGGTAGCCAAAAAAGCCAACACAATCCTGAATTGCATTAATAGAGGGATATAATCAAGATCATGGGAGATACTAACACCACTCTATAAAGCCTTAGTAAAATCACTCCTAGAATGCTGCATCCAGTTTTGATCACCACACTATAAAAATATGTTGAGACTCTACAAAGAATGCAGAGAAGACCAACCAAGATGAGGAGGGGACTGGAAACTAAAACATATGATGAGCAGTTGCAGGAACTGGGCATGGCTAGTCTAGTGAAGAGAAAGACCAGGGGAAACATGAGAGAAGCATTCCAAAATTTGAGGGGCTGCCACAGAGAAGAGGAGGTCAAGCTATTTTCCAAGGCACCCAAACGCTAGATAAGAAATAATGGATGGAAATTGAACAAGGAGAGATTCAAACTGGAAATGAGAGGTTATCTGACAGTGAGAACAATCAACCAATGGAACAGAAGTTACCTTTGGAAGTTGTGGGAGCTTCATTCACTGGAAGCTTTCAAGAAGAGACTGGAGTGGAGTGCCATCTGTCAGAGATGGTAGAGGGTTTCCTGCTTGGGAAAGGGTTGGACTAGATGACCTACAACTCTGTTAATCTGAATCTATCTAAAATAATCAAAGGCCTGGAGACTAAAAATTTCACAAACGGTTGCAGGAACTGGGCATGGCTAGTCTAGTGAAGAGAAGGACCAGGGGAGACATGATAGCAGTCATTTAATATTTGCCACAGAGAGGAGGGGCTCAAGCTATTTTCCAAGGCACCTAAAAGGACAGACAAGGAATAATGGATGCAAACCTAACAAGAAGAGATTCAACCTAGAAATAAGGAGAAATTTTCTGACAGTGAGAACAATCAACTGATGGAACAGAAGTTGCCTTCAAAAGTTGTGGGGGCTTCATCACCAAAGGCTTTCAAGAAGAGACTGGACTGCTATTTGTCAGAAATGGGGTGGGATCTCCTGATTGGGCAGGGGGTTAGACTAGATGATCTCCAAGGTCCCTTCCAAGTCTGTTAATCTGTAATAAAATCCAATCAACGCTACACAGCAAGTATGATATCCATCCCGATTTTATTTTCTAAGCTGTCAGCCAAACAAATACCTCCCCACAGCTTTTAATTCCAAAAAGAGGCATTAAAAATAATGGCAATTAGTCATGCTTAGTGTAAAATCAATTCTAAATTAATTGAGGGAAAACTGGCGCGTCGACCAGCGACGTGACTAATCTCCAGAGTCAATTACAAGCCAACCTTCCAGCATTTCTCCAGGACCCAGGAGATATAGACACTCTGCTGAACAAATAAGGCTGAGGAGAAAAATGGCCCAAGGGCAGTCTTCAATAGGGAGGTTGCCAGATCTATGATTCAACATGCTCTTTGGGATGGGATCATTGGGATCCAGTTGCTGGGGCTCAGCAGGCCAGCCTCCATTTCAGTGGCTGAGATTCCACATTCCATTTTTTGTTGGCCTGACTTTTGAAATCTCAAAAGTGCTTTTTTTCTGGAGACAACTGTGTCTTGTTTGAAGGCATTTCACTTCTCATTCAAGAAGCTTCTTCGGCTCCGACAGTGAAGTAGACCCGGAGACTAGGATTCAAATAACTCGGTACTTTTATTTTCAGCTCAGAGAAAGTGACTGTTCAGCAAAGGCAAGTGACTTCAGCGAGTACCGGCTGGCTCTGCTAGGAAAAGCCGCTTCTTTTATACTTTTGCGGCTCCCGCCAAAGCAAGAGCCAGCCGCGTCTGAGCCAATCAGGAGCGACTTCCTGCTTTGGCTCAGACAGCGCTTGAAGACGGAACAAACTATTTACAGTGAATACAAAGTAGCCATTACAGATACAACACCCCTCCCCTCATAGTTGGTCACATCCATCAGGAAAGCCATGTGACAAAATCATCCAATCGCTGGGGCCTCCGCGCAGTTCGCTCCGACCTGCGCAGTTCAGTTTCGTTGTCGATGCCGCCGGAGGAGGATGGCTCGTTGCTGAGATCTCCGTGCGGCGGACTTGGCCTGGTGGGCCCCACGAAGAATTCGGAGGAGGAGGATGGCTCGGCGTCGCTGGATGGCTCCCCTGGGCCCGATAAGTCTATTTGCGTGTTCCTTAATTCGGGCAATGTTTCAAAGTCTGTTGAAGGGGGAGAGTCCATGTCAGTGGGTTGTTGCAATTGGTTTTCTGTTCGCTTCCGAATGTGGTCTATGTGTCGTTTCCACAAACGACCATCCTCTAGTTTTACAATATAAGTTTTTGGTGCATTTTGTTTAACAACAATACCCTTCATCCAATTTACATTTCCATCAAAACTTTTCACATACAGTGGAACCCCGACATACGAGCAGCTCTACTTACGAGCTACTCGAGATACGAGCTGCGAGAGTAGAGAAATTTTTGCTCGACTCACGAGCTCACATTCGAGATACGAGCCGAGAAGAGCCGGGCTGGCTTGCTTTGCTTCCGAGCGGAAAAGCCGCGCGTGTGTTTTAAAACATCGGAGCCGGCATGGGGAGGCTTTTAATCAGCCCCCGAGCCCCCAACCTGGACTCGGGGGTTGATTAAAAGCCTCCCCATGCCGGCTCCGATGTTTTAAAACACACACGCGGCTTTTCCGCTGACTACTAAAGCGGGGAAGTTCGCCAGGAGTCAGCAAAGAAGCCGCGCGTGTGTTTTAAAACATCGGAGCCGGCATGGGGAGGCTTTTAATCAGCCCCCGAGCCCCCCAGGCCCGCTGCCACGTTTTAAAACACCCGCCCCACTTCGCAGCTGTCTGGTGAATCCGAACACGGAAGTTAGCGGTCCGGATTCACCAGACAGCTGCGAAGTGGGGCGGGTGTTTTAAAACCTGGCAGCCGGCCTAGGGGGCTCGGGGGGAAGCCCCCGAGCCCCCTAGGCCGGCTGCCAGGTTTTAAAACACCCGCCCCACTTCGCAGCTGTCTGGTGAATCCGAACACGGAAGTTAGCGGTCCGGATTCACCAGACAGCTGCGAAGTGGGGCGGGTGTTTTAAAACCTGGCAGCCGGCCTAGGGGGCTCGGGGGGAAGCCCCCGAGCCCCCTAGGCCGGCTGCCAGGTTTTAAAACACCCGCCCCACTTCGCAGCTGTCTGGTGAATCCGAACACGGAAGTTAGCGGTCCGGATTCACCAGACAGCTGCGAAGTGGGGCGGGTGTTTTAAAACCTGGCAGCCGGCCTAGGGGGCTCGGGGGGAAGCCCCCGAGCCCCCTAGGCCGGCTGCCAGGTTTTAAAACACCCGCCCCACTTCGCAGCTGTCTGGTGAATCCGAACACGGAAGTTAGCGGTCCGGATTCACCAGACAGCTGCGAAGTGGGGCGGGTGTTTTAAAACCTGGCAGCCGGCCTAGGGGGCTCGGGGGGAAGCCCCCGAGCCCCCTAGGCCGGCTGCCAGGTTTTAAAACACCCGCCCCACTTCGCAGCTGTCTGGTGAATCCGAACACGGAAGTTAGCGGTCCGGATTCACCAGACAGCTGCGAAGTGGGGCGGGTGTTTTAAAACCTGGCAGCCGGCCTAGGGGGCTCGGGGGGCTTCCCCCCGAGCCCCCTAGGCCGGCTGCCAGGTTTTAAAACACCCGCCCCACTTCGCAGCTGTCTGGTGAATCCGAACACGGAAGTTAGCGGTCCGGATTCACCAGACAGCTGCGAAGTGGGGCGGGTGTTTTAAAACCTGGCAGCCGGCCTAGGGGGCTCGGGGGCTTCCCCCCGAGCCCCCTAGGCCGGCTGCCAGGTTTTAAAACACCCGCCCCAGTTCGCAGCTGTCTGGTGAATCCGAACACGGAAGTTAGCGGTCCGGATTCACCAGACAGCTGCGAAGTGGGGCGGGTGTTTTAAAACCTGGCAGCCGGCCTAGGGGGCTCGGGGGGAAGCCCCCGAGCCCCCTAGGCCGGCTGCCAGGTTTTAAAACACCCGCCCCACTTCGCAGCTGTCTGGTGAATCCGAACACGGAAGTTAGCGGTCCGGATTCACCAGACAGCTGCGAAGTGGGGCGGGTGTTTTAAAACGTGGCAGCGAATCCTGGAACGTAAAGAATACGGGTGGCTGAAAGAATGAAGGGCAGGGAATCCTGGAACGTAAAGAATACGGGTGGCTGAAAGAATGAAGGGCAGGGAATCCTGGAACGTAAAGAATACGGGTGGCTGAAAGAATAAAAGGCAGGTAATCCTGGAACGTGAAGAATACGGGTGGCTGAAAGAATGAAGGGCAGGGAATCCTGGAACGTAAAGAATACGGGTGGCTGAAAGAATAAAAGGCAGGGAATCCTGGAACGTGAGGAATAAGTTTCTTTCTTTATTTCTCCACCCTTCAACCTTCTCCTCAGAGGCTTCCTCCCATATGTGCCTCACGCAGCTTCGCAGCCGTTTTTCCTTCGAGGGGTTTGTGTGTGCCTTTCATTCTTTCAGCCACCCTTATTCCTCACGTTCCAGGATTCCCTGCCTTTTATTCTTTCAGCCACCCGTATTCTTTACGTTCGGGCGGGAGGCTGGCAAAAGGTGCCCCGCTCGGAAATCTGGACCGGATCTCCCGTTTGGTTTGCGCAGGGGGGACCAATTGGAGAGGAAGCTGCAGCCGGAGGCAGAGTCCGGTGGATTCCCTCAGCTTCCCCCGCACACCCGCACACCCACTGCGCCTTGGAGGGCCCGGGTCGGCGGCTCTGGAGCGGAACGGAGGAACTTTCCCTTCGACCGGGGCTGCCAGATCTGTAATGGCCAAGGATGTCTTCGGAGGGGGACGGAGCGGCCTGAGAGGGCCGGTGCGGCAGCGCCTTCGCCTCCTTCCGCGCCCCGCCCCCGCTCGGCAATCGGCCCGGCAAGAGCTGCCTCTGACTCAGGTGCTCCCACGGGGAAAGGAGAAGGCGGCAGCTCAAGCCCTTCCCCGTGCGCCCCTCCGGAGGAGCCCCTCTGGCGGTTGTCCGGGCGGGTGAATGCCCGCCTCTCCCCGCAGCGGCGGGCGGCGGCGGTAGCGCTCCGGCGTTGTCCGGGCTTCTCACTGCCGCCTCAACAACAGCCACGGGAGGGGAGTCGCTGGAGCTGCCCCCGGACTTTCCACAAGCCCAATGCCGCCAGCTCACATGCCCACCTCTCCCCGCGGCAGCGGCGGCGGTGGTGGCGGCGGTGGCGGTAGTGCTGCCCGGCGAGGAGGAGGAGGAGCTGGGCTCCGGAGGGGCGCACGGGGAAGGGCTTGAGCTGCCGCCTTCTCCTTTCCTGCTGCTGAGGCGAGAGAGCCGCGGGGCAAACAGCCGGCACCGGGCGCAGCCTTTTGCGAGGGAAGCCACCGACGCAGCAGGAAAGGAGAAGGCGGCGGCTCAAGCCCTTCCCCGTGCGCCCCTCCGGAGCCCAGCTCCTCCTCCTCCTCGCCGGGAAGCACCGGGCACCCCTCAGCCGACGTCTTTTCCCCCTCAAAAAAATGAGGCTTTCCGCCTTACGCCCTGCCTGATCCCACACTTTCCACCCGCAAAGATCAGCCTAGAGGCTTCGCACTTCCCGCCCGCTCCCCCGGGAAGGAAAAAGCAGCCTGGCTCCCTTTTCCCTGGCCCTTACCTTCACAGCTCAGGCAGCGCTGGACTCCCCGCAGCCGCCGCCGCCGGTACAACCCTCGGGCTTGCACGCATTAATCGCTTTTCCATTGTTTCCTATGGGAAACAATGTTTCGACATACGAGCTGTTCGACGTACGAGCCTCCTTCCGGAACCAATTAAACTCGTAAGTCGGGGTTCCACTGTATACAGTTTGTCCCAAATACATTTCCCTTTCGGGTCTTATACACATTTGATTATTATTTATACAGAACCTTGGATTCAACCTATCTAGTGGTGACCTTAATTTCCTCCCCATCAACAATTCTGCAGGGCTTACATGTGTGTGCGAGTTAGGGGTGATGTGCTGGGTGAGTAAGAATTGGTCTAAGTTTTGCTGCACATCTCCAGGGCCTGACCTGCGCAATGCCTCCTTTGCCACGCGAACGTAGCGTTCTGCCAATCCATTAGCCCAGGGCGAGTAAGGGGAGATGAGGGCATGTCTGACTCCTAAACCATCTAGGAACAATTCGAATTGCCTGGCTGTTAGCTGTGGCCCATTGTCAGAAACCAGGATATCTGGGCACCCATGTGAGGCAAAAAGTCTGCTCAAAACCTTTATGGTGGCACTTGTGGTTATGTTGCTCATTGCTATTATCTCCACCCACTTGGAGAATGCATCCACTACTATTAGGAAATATTGGGACCCCACTGGACCCGCGAAATCAATGTGGATCCTGGACCAAGGGCCAGTAGGCTGCTCCCACTCAGCCGGGGTTGTTTTGGGGGGATTAGGCCGTGACTCTTGGCATGGTTCACACTTTGAAACCCAGTTTTCAATTTCAGCATCCAGACCTGGCCACCATAGATGTCCCCTTGCTAGGCTCTTCATCCTGACAATCCCAGGATGGCCTACATGTAACATTTTGAGGACCTTTCCCCTTAGGCTTTTGGGGATGACCACCCTGTCTCCCCACAACAGACAACCCTTTACATAAGATAATTCAAGTCTCTTAGCTTTGAAGTCATGCAATTCTGGTTTCACAATATCATTTTGCCATCCCTTAAGTACACAATTTATCACTTGTTTAAGGATTTGATCTTGCTGCGTGTGTGCAGCTACCTCTTTGGCTGTGGTTAGTGGGTTGTCCTCGAGCTCTATTAATAAAACATCTGCAGAAGGAACAGGATCTTCCACTAAGTCTGTTATAGGGCACCTACTGAGGCCATCTGCATGATTAATTTCCTTCCCCCCCTTGTGGGTGAGCTCATACTGGTATCCAGAGAGGAAAAGGGCCCATCTGATCAGTCTAGGAGACATAAAAGGCGGAGTGGGCTTGTTGGGGGCTAGCAGACCTAGTAAAGGTTTGTGGTCTGTTACCAATTCAAAGTTCCTACCAAAAATGTAGTTGTGGAATTTCTTTACCCCTGCCACTAACGCTAGAGCCTCCTTGTCTAACTGACTATAATTTCTTTCTGTGCTATTCATGGTTCTTGAAAAAAATGCTATTGGGGCTTCTGATTTATTGGGCAGAACGTGGGCTAGGACTGCTCCTATGCCGTATGGCGAGGCGTCGCACGTGAGTCTGATGGGTAGTGACGCACTATATTGGACTACTACGCTTTTGGAGGTTAACAGACTCTTTATTTGGAAAAAGGCTTCACGTTCAGTTTCCCCCCAGGTCCATCGGGCTTCCTTCTGGAGTAAACGATGTAGAGGCTCTGCTACTGTTGCCTTCTGCTTTAAAAAAATGGAATAAAAGTTAAGGAGGCCTAAAAATGCCTGCAGTTCATTCTTATCTCGT
Source organism: Erythrolamprus reginae (assembly GCF_031021105.1). Taxonomy (NCBI): domain Eukaryota; kingdom Metazoa; phylum Chordata; class Lepidosauria; order Squamata; family Dipsadidae; genus Erythrolamprus; species Erythrolamprus reginae. The sequence goes on along the minus strand of NW_027248542.1, from coordinate 132,502 downwards.
GGTTCTGGGGCTTCCCTGATGGCTCTTAACTTCTCTGTTGTGGGGTGGATGCCTTCTTTGTCTATCTTGTATCCTAGAAATTCTATACTGTTGGTTCCCCATACACATTTGTCAGGCTTGATTCTTAAACCCTTGTCCTGTAGCCTTTTAAGTACTTCCCTTATTCTTTTGTTTACTTGTTCCTGGTTTTCCCCTGCAATTAAGATGTCATCAAAATATGGGATGGCCCCATTTACCCCTGACAATAGACGTTCCATAATGCTCTGGAAAATTCCTGGGGCTATGCTCACCCCAAATTGTAACCTCGTGCATTTGAATGCTCCCCTATGTGTTACGATTGTTTGGGCGCATGCTGTCTGGTCATCGACCGGAAGTTGCTGGTAAGCTTGCGCGAGATCGATCTTTGCGAACCTTTTCCCCTCCCCCAGAGAGTGCAGGAGTTGCTGTACTACTGGAATGGGATAGGGGTGGTGCTGGAGTGCCTTGTTAAGAGTTGATTTGTAATCTGCGCATACTCTTAGGGAACCATCTGGCTTCACAGGTGTGACTATGGGGGTTTCCCATGGTCCTTGTTCCACAGGGACCAAAATACCTTGACTTATAAGTTTATCCAGTTGTAGGTCTAACTTGGGGAGAAGAGGAAGGGGAACCCTGCGAGGTTTTAACCTTATTGGTGGAACCTTGGGGTCAATAGAAAACGATATAGGGGGACCCTTGTACGACCCCAAGGTGGGGCTGAATACCTCAGGGAACTCTTGTACAAAGTTAGGCATATTATCACAGTTCACATTACACACACCAGAAACTTCAATCCCCAACGGTTCCATCCAAGCCAATCCCAAGAGAGAGTGTTTAGCCCCTGTTACAATAAGCATGGGTAGGGTACATTTTACATTCTTGAAAACAATAGGTACATTTGCAGTTCCCAGGACCGAGATCACCCCCCCCTGAAAATCTCTGATTACTAGAGAGGTTTGTTTTAAATCAGATTTAGACATGTTAGGCATATACAGTTTAAATTTTTCCCAAGGCATAATGGTATATCTAGACCCCGTATCAAGTTCCATCGAGCATGGTTGGTTATTTAGTAATAGTGAGATAACAATTTTAGCCCCCTTCTGTGTTGTCGTGTTGTTCACGAAAAAGTTTGTGTTACCTCTATAGTAGTCGCGGTTAGCGGTTGAGTAGTTCCTTTGACTCGAATTGTGGAACGGTCTATTCTCTCGCGGTTGGGGGTTCTGGTTTTGGGGTCGTTGGTATCGTGGTGCGGCGAATGTCTCCTCTGGTGCCGTTGCTCTGCATGCGATGGCGATGTGGCCTCGGCGGTTGCAGCGGCGGCATGTGGCGTCTCGGAAGGGGCATCGATGGCGCTGGTGGTTCCCTCGGCAGCCCGCGCAAGGGGCTGGGTGAGATGTCCTGTGGTGTCTCGGCTGGTCTTGTACGAGGAAGCAGTTGTCCACGTTATGAGCTGGTTGGTTGGGGTCATCTGGTCCCACGGCGCGGGGAGAAGCGGCGTCGATCTTTGCGATGATTTCTCGCCTCCCGTGTTCTTTCAATTCTCTGGCTGCTGCGTCGGCGGCTTCTGCGGTTTGCGCTAGTTTAATTACGGTTTGTAGAGTCGGCTCTTCTTCGGTGAGGAGTTTGTTTCTCACCGTGGCGCTTTTCATGCCGAAAACTAAGGCATCTGTGAGGCGGGCTTCCGGGTCTTTAAACTTGCATTGAGCAAGTACCGTTCGAAGCCGCGTCGTGAACTGGTTGATTGATTCGTTTTCCTTCTGAGCCATCATGGAAAACTGATGCCGATAAACCATGGCTGGTTTGGTCGGTTTGAAATGGCTCGCTAGCTTCTCTTGTAGGACGTCCCACGCTACGGTTCTTGCTGGCTGTGGGTCGGTGAGCGTCTGGGCAATCCCACGTATTTCCGGGCCACAGTAATTCAGGAAAATTGCCCGTCTGCGATCGGCTTCGGCGTCCTGTATCCCAGCTGCCTCGAGGAAGATCTCGAAGGTGGTCATGTATTCATCCCAGGACGTTTTTTCGGGATCGAAGGTTTCCGGAGCCTGGCCAATCTGGATTTTGTTCATGTTGCACGCGGTTTTTCTTCCGTCCGTTCGTCGCCAGTGAAGTAGACCCGGAGACTAGGATTCAAATAACTCGGTACTTTTATTTTCAGCTCAGAGAAAGTGACTGTTCAGCAAAGGCAAGTGACTTCAGCGAGTACCGGCTGGCTCTGCTAGGAAAAGCCGCTTCTTTTATACTTTTGCGGCTCCCGCCATAGCAAGAGCCAGCCGCGTCTGAGCCAATCAGGAGCGACTTCCTGCTTTGGCTCAGACAGCGCTTGAAGACGGAACAAACTATTTACAGTGAATACAAAGTAGCCATTACAGATACAACAGACAGGATAGTGGGAAATTGTCAGACCTTGGAATGGTGTATAGTAGGAATGGATTTCCAGAGAAAAAAATTACAGGAACTATTTGCATCACTCAGGTGACCCTGAGGACAAAAATAAACCTCCAGGTGCTTCAAGGACCCTCTAAAACAATGATTCTCAACCTTCCTAATGCCGCGACCCTTTAATGCAGTTCCTCAAGTTGTGGTGACCAACCAATGTTCCCTCTAAGCTGCATGGCTGTGCAGCCGCCAGGAACTGGCAGCGCAGTGTTGTTTGAAGCCGCACAGTTAAGAGCCGGTGAAGAGAACCGCGGGTGGGCCCCAAAGTTTCCCAGGTTGCCGTGCCCATCCCCTGTCCCTCTGCTCCCTTTTTCCCCACCCATCAGAGGGTCCGCCTCCTGCTCTCCAGGCAACCCCTTTAAACATGCCCCCTCCCCCCCACGGCTTTGGCCCTTGCCCCTCAGATGGCAACCCTTTCTCTTTCCTGGGTCCGCTCCAGGCCCAGGAACAACATGTCTCATTCTAGGTGGCTGCATGGGGCTTCTGGGTGGCAGGGACAAGGTGGGTACATCGTTGAGTTAGCCGGTCCTGGCGGCTTCCTTTTGAAGAGCATCAGCACCTGGAATGTCACGTCCACGCCCCAGGAGCCCACTGCCACCGCCACTGCCACCACCACCATCTCAGCCAGGACTGGCTAACTTAGGTGACCTGCCCCCCCCTTGTTCTTGCCACCTGGAGGCCCCGTGCAGCTGCCTGGAATGCAACATTTTGCTGCTATGAAGAACCGGGCAAGTTGTCCCCTTGTCGCATCTTGGGAGTCCCATGGGAGTGGAGCCCAGCCAGAGAGAGATTTCGCAGAATAATACTAATAATAATTTATTAGATTTGTATGCCGCCCCTCTCCGAAGACTCTGCAAAATCTCTGTCTTGCTTCTGCAAAATCTCTCTCTGGTCAGGCTCCCAAGATGCGACAAGGGGACGCCCTGCCCCCAGGATCCCTGGCCCCAACCCCAAGTGTTCGCCCTGTACATTGGACTCCCTTTCCAAGTCAGTCCCCAGCAAAGCCCAGGCTGCGGGGGGGGGGGGGGGGGGAGGGGGGGGCTCAGCAGCTTCTTCGCCACCTCCAAAATGTGAAGGCGAAACCCCGAGCGCAGGAGAGGAGTCAATTGTGCTCGGCTGGCTCGGCTGGCTGAAGTTCTGTGTGAAACTGGAGGATAAGCTCAGAAGAAGTGGGGTAGGCTGCTGGCTGGTTCCCAGAGAGACAGAGATGGAGGCAGAGGCAGAGAGATGAGAGGAGAAAAGAGAGGGGGGGGGGGGTGTCTGAGAAAAATGATGGAAAGAACCAGGAGGGGTAGAACAAACAAATGAGAGAGAGAAGGGGAGGGAAGGAAAAGGGGAGGGAAGAGAAAAACAGAAATGAAAGGGAGAGAGTGAGAGAGAAATGAGAGAAAAAAGGGGAGAAAAAAAGAGAAATGAGAAAATGATTGAGGCAGAGAATGAGAGGAAAGAGAGAGAAACAAAAGAGAGAGAGAGAAGCATATGGTAAAAAGCACCCAAAGAATAAGAGAACCCCCCCCAGCCCTCACCTGTTTTTGTATACACACACACACACCCAAGGGGGGAGGAGACAGGGATGGAAAAAGAGAGGGGAAGTAAAAGGAGGAAGGAATGAGAGAAAAAGGGAGGAAGAGGGAGAAATGAGAAACAAATGAGAGAGAAAAGGGGAAGAGAGAGGGAGGGGTACCCAGAAATGAGAGAGTGGTAGAAATTTGAGGAGGGATGATTGATTATTAAATATGGATTGACTATGGAATGATGGTAAAAGATATAATAATAATAATAATAATAATAATAATAATAATAATAATAATTAGATTTGTATGCTGCCCCTCTCTGAGGTGTTGTTTAATATTAGGATGTATTAATTTGTAAAATTGGATTAGAATTTTAGAACTATATAGAATTACATAGGTAAAATTAATGGAAGATACATATGATAAATAAGGGTTTTATGATATGTACTGTATGATTTTATGACTTTGCATTATGAATTTAAAATATACTTGGAAATGTAGAAGATTGATGAAAGTTAATAGTAGTAAATGCTAAGTCCTGAAAATTAATTGAGTTTGGAAATATTGAATGAAATTATAGAAAAGTAAATATAGAAATATATTAATTGATGCATTGGTGTTCAGATAAATTTTCATAGTATTATTAGATTACTATAATACTATGACACATATTTAAGAAATGAAGATTTAAAGCATGGATTTATTAATAGTTTTGTTTTGTGGTTTGCTGGATTTTTTAGTTTTAATAGTAATAGATTTTGGTTTCGTTTTATTATTAATTTCTTTTAATAAAAAAGAAGGGGAATTTTTTTCCTATTAATTAGGAAAAAGTTGTATAAGATTTTTTTAAAATTTCTTTTAAGAATAATGTATAAGAAGGAGGAGTAGGCATGATGGCCAATCTGGATTTATAAGAGGAAATTGATATTAATTGAAATATAAAATAACTTATTCTGCCCCAGCACCGAGCCCCAAATAATTATGCAACAAGTTGTCTTGGGTGACATCTGTGCTCAGACATGGAAATGTGCCGCTCAGACACTATACTTTTCCGCCCACACACACACACACAAAATAGAGGGAACATTGACCCCAACCATAAAATAATTACATTACGTATTTGGAAACTCAGGGGTGGGTTCTAACTTACGGTACCTTGCTGCCAGTTTGCTTGCTCCTGCACAGCGTAGCTGTGCCTTGTGGACATCCATGTGCTTTGCATGCGTGCACATGCACAGTTCCGATTTTTTAAAAAATGCAAAAAAATTGCTGAAAGCAAGATGACAGTGCATGCACAGTGCCAGAAATTCAGCTTCTGTGCATGCTCAGAAGTTCCCATAGTGCAGGGTTGTTGTTGCTGTTGTTTTTTGCAGTAGTCTATTTGCAAAAGACAGATAGAGGAGCGGGTCAGTTCCTAAAACCATCAGAAATATGTGTTTTACAATGATCTTACGCAACCCCTGTGAAAGGGTTGTTTGACTCTCAAAGGGGTCATGACCCGCAATTTGAGAACCACTGCTCTAAAAGGATACAAATGGCCAGCGGCCAACAAGGAGTATCAATCCTTCCATTCCCCACCATTTAAGTAAAAGCTGAAGAAGCTTCTTGGATGGGAAGCCAAATGTCTTCAAAAAAACCCCCAAGAAGTTATTCTTTGTCCTTACCTTTGTTTGTAAAACTTCTGAAAACTTATAATAAAAATTATTTTAAAAGAGAAAATACAAGAAAATCCAGTTGCCTCTTGCGGTGGGTGTAGGGAAAGCACCTTTCAGACAACTGGACCTTTGTGTTTGCTTAAAGGTGTTTTGTTTCTCGTCCAAGAACCTCCTTCGATTCACTTCACTTTTTAAGATCAGAATTATTATTATTATTATTGTTATTGTTATTAATTTTTAGAACATCACAATAACAATAATAATCGCAATCTCAGGGGACAGCAGAATTGAGGAGAAGCAGCTAGAGAAATTAGTGAAATACGAAGATCTAAAAATCGAGCTGCAACGACTCTGGCATAAGCCAGTGAAAGTGGTCCCAGTGGTGCTTGGCACGCTGGGCCCAGTGCCAAAGGATCTCGGCGGACATTTGAAAACCATCGGAATTGACAAAATCTCCATCTGTCAATGCAAAAGGCCGCTTTACTGGGATCGGCAAACATAATTTGCCGCTACATCACGCAGTCTTAGGTGCTTGGGAAGGGCCCGACTGGTGATGAAATACGAAATCCAGCCTAGTGATCTTTTTTGCTGTGTTGTATTGACATAATAATAATAATAATAATAATAATAATAATAATAATAAATGTTTATTTATAGTGCCCTTTTAACAAAGGGCATAACAGCATGTTAGCAATAGCACTTTTTTTTAACAGAGCCAGCCTATTGCCCCCACAATCCGGGTCCTCATTTTACCCACCTTGGAAGGATGGAAGGCTGAGTCAACCTTGAGCGAGTGATCTACCTAATAGTATACATTACATCTTATATTTACAAAATTCTATATTTTCATAATTTGTTTCCCATTGTTTCACAGTCCTTTCTTTCTTGTTTTTTTGTAGTCCAGTTCTGTTTCCTATTTTGTAGTATTCTGAGTTATTTAGTTCTGTAAGCTCCATGGTCAGCCTGTCCATCCCAGCACATCTGTAAATGTTGTCCGTAAGTACATTTTCTGGTGGGATTTAATTGTTCTTCCAATATTGGGCATATGCTATGCTCGTGTCCATTATGTATTGTTAAATATTGTATTTGGGGGGAATACTGTTTCTTGTAAAAAAAAAAAGTTTAAAAAATTGGGGGGTTAATTGCATTTCTGTTTCCTGCAACCAGTTATAAACTGTTTTCCAGTAACCCTTTGAAGGAATGGTTTCACATCACCTCCCCAGCTACTAAGAAACGTTATGCGGAACAAACATGTGGAATGGCTAAGAAAGAAGTCTTGGATTTTTCTGCTCAGTAACCAAATGTAGGCTGGTACATAAGCTCTTCTGTGTGGTATGTGTGCGTGCTTGCAAAACAGGATAGGCCCAAACAGTCCCCGCTCTTTAGCCAACTCTGCACCCTGACTAATGCTTCTTTGCATTAAAAAGTTTAAAAGGGTGGAGAGTTGGGCTGGATGGGGCCCCAAGGAAAGCCATCAAAAGAGTCTTAAAGTTTAATCTTCTAATGGGGTGGAAAGGGAAGAGTTGCCAGGAGAGACTGAGAAGAATTCACTCCGGGCTGAGTGAATTTCCAGCTGAGATTAATTTTATTCAAACAAACACAGAGAGACACAAATGCACAGACTTGGGAAGCAAAATAGACCTCCCTCCTCCTCACTCCTAAATCTACCAGGTATTGCCTTGAACAAAACAAAATGCACAATCACTTGAGTTCACAGCTGGGAAGCACAACTCTCCCAGACACCCAAGGAGCTTCTTAGGACAAAGTCCAACAAAGCCGGATAGGGGTTGAACAAAGCCGGAGAGATGATGCTTGATGGCTGGAAGTTTGCAAAAAGGGCAGTTTTCTTTGGAAGGGGGGAAAAACAATAATCAGCAAACCCCAAATTGCTCAGAGGAACCAAAAGGATCTCATAATCAGAATGAAACACCGTAACCTGCACTTTCACTCATCCTTATGGATTTAAAAAAGAAAACAAAGAAAAAAATCTGCAAAGTTTTGGGGTACTTTAATGGATGGACATAGATAGATGAGCACATATATAAATGAACACATATATAAATGATAGATATATAAATGATAGATAGAGAGATAGATAGATAGATAGATAGATAGATAGAAAGATAGATGGATGGACAGAGAGAAGGAAGGAAGGAAAGAAAAAGAAAGAAAGAAAAAAGAAAGAAAGAAAGAAAGATATGAGGGTTATCTGGAAAGTAAGGTTACAAGGCATGTAGCTCTCGTGGGGAAAATTCGTGAAGAAAGTTGGTATTACTATTGTATAGTGGGAAGTCAATGGAAGCAAACAAGCAGTGCCAGGGGTCAGTAGATCATCGAATGGCATTGTGGTGAAGGTTAGAGATGAGCATCCTCATTCCATTTCCCTCCAAGTATGAAGTGCAAAATGGGTACGGAATTTCAGTTTCGGAAGGACAGAAATTCACTATGAATCGCAGCAGCGTCCATGCCCTTAGCATTCAGGTAGCGTATTAAAGGGGGCACTTCGCACTTGGTGGGAAGTGCAATAAGGATGCTCATCTCTAACCTTCATCACAACACCAGTTGATGATCTACTGACTGCTGGCATTGCTACAATCGATGGTCTACTGACTGCCGGCTTCCCACCACACAATCGAAATGCCAACTTCCCCCACGAACATTCCTGCGAGAGCTACATGCCTTGTAACGTTACTTTCTGGATAATCCTCGTAGATAGATAGATAAATAAATATCTGTTTTGCTGTGTTCTACATTGTTGCATGCAGAAGACGTGCAGGTGATATTCTCTATATGAAGAACAATCAAACGCCCAAGATGACAATGAAATGGCCATGACCCCTCCCCAAATGCCAAACAACCAAGAGGATGCCTTCAAAATACATGGCAAGGAATCTTCAAGACTCTTTAAGAATGACTTAAAGATTCTAAACATCACAGGGGAAAATGCTGAAGTATTCGCCTGGGGCAATCCGTTGCTGTCCCAATACATTGCATAGCATATAGAAGGTTCTAATGTTAATAGAAAATGTCTCTTTAGATATAGGCTGAATGCTTTTTCAAATAATCCTAGAAGTCCCTGGTTGGAATATTGCAGGTTTATTACTTTCATTTTAGGAGTCACTCCCCCACCCCCCCACCACCTTTCCATATATCCAGAGGTGAACTTCACATACTTTCACAACTGGTTCACCCAGCACCGGAAATGTGAGCATGCACACACTAACTTTGTTCACACATGCACCATCTATGCATGCATGCGGCATCACAAAACAGGGCAATTTGCTCACACCCACCGTCCACATATAGAATAGAATAGAATAGAATAGAATTTTATTGGCCAAGTGTGATTGGACACACAAGGAATTTGTCTTGGTGCATATGCTCTCAACGTACATAAAATAAAATATACATTTGTCAAGAATCATGTGGTACAACACTTAATGATTGTCATAGGGGTCAAATAAGCAATGAAGAAGCAATATTAATAAAAATCTTAGGATATACGCAACAAGTTACAGTCATACAGTCAACATGGGAGGAAATGGGTGATAGGAATGATGAGGAAAACTAGTAGAATAGAAGTGCAGATTTAGTAGAAAGTCTGACAGTGTTGAGGGAATTATTTGTTTAGTAGAGTGATGGCGTTCGGGAAAAAACTGTTCTTGTGTCTAGTTGTCTTGGTGTGCAGTGCTCTGTAGCGACGTTTTGAGGGTAGGAGTTGAAACAATTTGTGTCCAGGATGTGAGGGGTCAGTAAATATTTTACCCGCCCTCTTTTTGACTCGTGCAGTATACAGGTCCTCAATGGAAGGCAGATTGGCAGCAATTGTTTTTTCTGCAATTCTGATTATCCTCTGAAGTCTGTGTCGGTCCTGTTGGGTTGCAGCACCAAACCAGACAGTTATAGAGGTGCAGATGACAGACTCAATGATTCCTCTATAGAACTGAATCAGCAGCTCCTTGGGCAGTTTGAGCTTCCTGAGCTTCCTGAGCTTCCTGAGCTGGCGCATATGTGTATGGTGTCAAAAACACAGCGGTATAGGATGGGATGGTGCCCACAGGTCACTATTACCAGTTCGCCCAAACCGATCTGAACTGGCTGAATCCCACTTCTGCATAGATCTGTCGAGATTTCTCATTCCAAGGTCCAAACAGGGAGAAATTTGAGCATGCGCATGCTAGCTTCACTCACACACAAATCATACGTGCATGTGTGTGGCATCACAATACAGGGAAATTCACTCACATGTGCCATCCGCACATGCGTATGGTGTCAAAAACACAGTGGTATAGGATGGAATGTGCACCCAGGTCACTATTACCAATTCGCCCAAACCGATATGAACCGGCTGAATCCCACCTGTACATAGATCTGGTGAGATTCCTCATCCCAAGGGCCAAAAAAAGGGAGAATTATATGATTCTAAACAAAAAGCTTGTAGGTTGATTGCAGTCCATCAAAACAGAAGAAGGGCTTGTGGGAAATCCCCGGATGGGTGCAGGTGGCTCTGGAAAGCACAAACATTGCCTCCCTTTTAAAAAATGTTCAACTTCTTTATTTCTCCCCTACTAAATCACTGAAGGCCTCCACGAAATTTTATTGAAGAAAAAACAGAGGGGAAGAGTTCATTTCCAGAGGACATTCTGTTCCTCTTGGTTCTTTGCGTCTCTCTCTCTCTCTCTTCCCCTCCCTGCTCCCACCAGATCACAGTCAAGCACTCGGGCAGCACTTAATAAATCTAATCTCCCTCTGATGGGTTTCATCTTCCACAAAGAGAAGGGGATGTGACAGGAGGTGCAATTTGTGAAAAGAGAAAGGGGCGAGGGAGGGGGTGGCGGTGGGGGAGGTTTGAGGCAGAATCCCAGAGCAGACCATGAACAGAGAGATACAGAGCTGCAAAGTGGTGGCAGCGAAGTCCAGGCCTGCCGGTAATCGCTGTTGAACATCTTACCACCCAGACACAAAAGCACTTTCTGTCCATCTTAGAAGATTCTCACTTCCCTGTCTTAAAAGGCTGAGTGAGTGGGTGATGCAGTAAGTGAAGAGTTATAAGTCCCACTGATGAAGAGAATGGCAGAGTTGGAACAGATTTTCTAGTCCCATCTCCTGCTCAAACAAGGGACCCTATACCAGGGGTGTCAAACTCGATTTCATTGAGAGGGCCACATCAGGGTTTTGTTTGGCTGAGCAAGAGGTGTGTGGCCAGCATGATGTCACTCATGTCGGTGGGCACATGAGCACCTGAGTGCTCTGCAAGTGAAAATGGGCTCCCAAGCTCTGCTTTCAGCTGCGACAGCCTCCAAAAATCCTTTGCCAGCAAAAATGGCACTCGTGAGGACTGCCTGTGGCCTTCCTGTTTTTATTGGAAGAGACACCACGGGCAGGTCCTTCACTGGTCCCAGCGGATCAGATCTAAGCATCCTGCAAGCTGGATCCAGCCCCCAGGTCTTGAGTTTGACACCCCTGACCTATACCATTCTGGACAAAGGGCTGTCCGATTTCTTCTTGGAAATGTCTAGTGATGAAGCACTCCCAACTTCTGGTGGCAAGCTGTTCTATTCATTAATTGTTCTCACAACATTTCTCCTTAACTACATCAACATATGGTTTGGATAGGATAGGATAGGATAGACTAGACTAGACTTGACTAGAGTAGAACAGAAAAGAAAAGAACAGAATAGATCAGAATAGAATGGAACAGAACAGAATAGAATAACAAGAGTTGGAGGTGGGGTGGATTCTAAGTTACCTTGCCACTGGTTCGCTTCCTCCCATGCCATGTGGGCGTATGTGAAGTGCTGAAACCCAAGCTTCTGAACATGCACAGAAGCAAAAAACAGTTTCTGCATGTGTGCAGAAACCAAAAACAAAATGAAAGAGCTGGTTCAGGGGTGTGGCCAACTGGTGATCGCTCCAGGTTTGGTGACCAGAGAACCCTTCCAAACTGGGAGCAACCAAGAAAAGGGAAGGGAAGGGAAGAGGAGAGGAGAGGAGAGGAGAGGAGAGAAGAGTTGGAAAGAACATAAAAACATAAGAAGAGCCATGCTGAATCAGGCCAAAACCCATCGAGTCCAGCATTCTGTGTCACACAGTGGCCCACCAATTGTACATGAGGATTTTTGAGCAGAAAAGAAGGCATAACCCTCCTTTTTCCTTGATCCCCAACAAATGAGACCCAAGGGAATCCTGCCTGCCTCAACCAACATAGGGGCAGCACTTGGACATCCATTTCAATAACCACCAATACACTTGGCATCCATGAATCCATGAAAGGACCTTGGAGGTCTTGTAGTCCAATCCTCTGCTCAAGCAGGAAATACTATACCACTTCAGACAAATGGTTGTCCAATGTCTTCTTAAAAACTTCCAGCATTGGAGCATTCACAAAATCTGCAGGCAAGTTGTTCCACTGATTGTTTTCAATATCAGGAAATTTCTTCTGGTCTAGTTGCTTCTCTCCTTGATTAGTTTCCATCCATTATTTTCCTTCTCTAACCTCTTGTCCCCATGAAGTCTAGGACTACTAATGCCACAATTCCCAGCCAGCAAGGGCAAAGATGATTCAACTGCTTCCAGTGGACCCTTCATCCTCCCTACCACAACCCCAGATTGCTTAAAACCAAAGACAAAGAACATTACAGTAGTTCACCTAGTGGAGTATTGCAAATGTCTTTGTTGGGGTCTTCGGTCTTTGGCTCCAGGATTCCCCAGTTCCAACAGGATCTCTCTTCCACCCAATTCAGAGTGCCATGTTCTGTGTTACTAGTTTCAGTGTTAGTACCACTTTACATTGCTTTAGTACAGGGATCAGCAACCCGTTGCTCTGGAGCTGGTTGTTGAGAAGGTGGTGGCGCTCCAACTCCAGCGGCCCTTGGAAGAAACTGATTATCTAGGCCCACAGCAGTCTGGATTCAGTCCCAGCTACAGCACGGAAACTGCTTTGGTCGCGTTGATGGATAATCTCTGGCAGGCCCGGGACAGGGGCTTGTCCTCTGTCCTGGTGCTTCTTGACCTCTTAGTGGCTTTCGATACCATCGACCATGGTATCCTTCTACACCAGCTGGAGGGGTTGGGAGTGGGAGGCACTGTTCTCCAGTGGTTCTTCTCCTACCTCTCCGGTCGGTTGCAGTCAGTGTTAGTGGGGGGTCAGAGGTCGACTTATAGGTCTTTCCCTTGTGGGGTGCCTCAGAGATCGGTCCTCTCCCCCCTGCTATTTAATATCTACATGAAACCACTGGGTGAGATCATTCAAGGGCATGGGGTGAGTTATCATCAGTATGCCGATGATACCCAGTTATACATCTCCACCCTATGTCCAGTCAACGAAGCAGTGGAAGTGATGTGCCAGTGCCTGGAGACTGTTGGGGTCTGGATGGGTGTCAACAAGCTCAAACTCAACCCTGACAAGACGGAGTGGCTGTGGGTCTTGCCTCCCAAGGACAATTCCATCTGTCCGTCCATTACCCTGGGGGGGGGGGGAATTATTGACCCCCTCAGAGAGGGTTCGCAACTTGGGCGTCCTCCTTGATCCACAGCTAACATTGGTACACCATCTTTCGGCTGTGGCGAGGAGGGCGTTTGCCCAGGTTCGCCTGGTGCACCAGTTGCGGGCCTACTTGGACAGGGAGTCATTGCTCACAGTCGCTCACGCCCTCATCACCTTGAGGTTTGATTACTGCAATGCTCTCTACATGGGGCTACCTTTGAAAAGTGTTCGGAAACTTCAGATCGTGCAGAATGCGGCCACGAGAGCTATCATGGGGCTTCCCAGATTCGCCAATGTTTCTACAACACTCCGTGGCCTGCACTGGCTGCCGATCAGTTTCTGGTCACAATTCAAAGTGTTGGTAATGACCTTTAAAGCCCTACATGGCATTGGACCAGAATACCTCCGGAACCGCCTTCTACCGCATGAATCCCAGTGGCCGATAAGGTCCCACAGAGTTGGCCTTCTCCGAGTACCGTCGACTGAACAATGTCATTTGGTGGGCCCCTGGGGAAGAGCCTTCTCTGTGGCGGCCCCGGCCCTCTGGAATCAACTCCCCCCGGAGATTAGAATGGCCCCCACCCTCCTTGTCTTTCGCAAATTACTCAAGACCCACCTATATGGCCAGGCATGGGGGAACTGAGACACCTCCCCCAGGCTTTTATATTTTATGTTTGGTATGTATATGTTGCATGGTTTTAAATGATGGCGTTTTATATGTCTTTTCTTTTTTAATATTAGATTTGTTCTACTGTAATATTGTTTTTTATTATTGTGGTGAGCCACCCCGAGTCTTCGGAGAGGGGCAGCATACAAATCTAATAAATAATAATAATAATAATAATAATAATAATAATAATAATAATAATAACTATTATTATTAATGTCTAGTTTTCAAAGAGAAAGATTAGGGTGACATACAGATACAGATTAACAGAGTTGAAAGGGACCCTGGAGGTCATCTAGTTCCCCACCTAAGCAAACTCTACACCATTTCTGACTGATGACAGTCCAATCTCTTCTTAAAAGCTTCTATCGATCAAGCTCCCACAACTTTTGAAGGCAACTTCTGTCCTTCAGGGTCTTTAGTTAGACTTCTACCCCCCCCTCCCAACCTGAAAAGAACTCTGTTCCAACTGCCAGTTTCCACTCTGAAGCTACCCCTTCGCTAAACCAGACATGGGCATGGCCAGTGCATGACTCATCTGGCCTGCGGACTGGGAGTTTAGACATTCTTCTCCCGCTCCCCAACTGAAAATAACTTTGTTCCAACTGCCAGTTGCCTTGTATTAACATGCTCTGATACTAAGGAGTTACATGTTCTACATACATTTTCAAATTTTGTCAATATATCAAGCCCAATCATAACTATTCATCAATTTTCAAGTTTTAATTCAATTTATCAAGCCCCATCACACAGTTTCATAGTGAAGCACAGGTATCCAGCTACAGTTTGCCTCTGGAAGTTGTGGGTGCTCCATCCCTGGAAGTTTTCAAGAGGAGACCTAGGCAGTCATTTCTCCAGACTGGTGTCAGGGTCTCTTGCTTGAGCAATGGGTTTGACTAGAAAAACTTTAAGTTCCCTTCCAAACTTTGTTATTACATATTGTGTTAAACATCAGGCTGCCCAACCCTGTCCTTTTAATGTCACCAGCCTGCCTGAGAGGTAGAGAATCCCTCAAAAGCACTTTATTAAATCAAGGTAATGCTGGAGGCCATGTTTCACTCTGTAACATCCCTACTTTTCAATAAAAACGGATGTCTTTCTTTCCTTCTTTCTTTTAAGCATCACATTAAAAAGACGACAGTTGGCTTGAGGACCAAAAAATATCCCTGTCTTTTTATTTCCCATGGTCACTGACATTTCTATGTTTCTAACTTCATCCCTTTTCATCCTGTGGATGTTCCTTTTCTAATCTAGCAGAGAACCTTGGATGAAACTCTATTTCTACTGTTGTGAAATTCTTTAAAAAAATTTTTTTTGTTAAATTTATATACATTTAAAAAAACATCACACATCACACATAAATCATTGACATAATAACACCTAACACATCTCGACAAAAAACAAAAAGAAAAAGACTGAGACAGAGACATGGTGTCTATTTTGACAGCTCACCCTTTTCCTCTTGGTTTATTTTACGGTGCTTGACATCCATGGCTTGCATTCAGTTTTTATATTTTATTTTATTTATTGTTTGTGTTGGAAGGGACCCTGCAGGTCTTCTAGTCCAACCTCCTGCTGGTGCAGGAGACCCTATACCAGTAATGGTGAACCTATGGCCCAGGTGCCACAGGTGGCACACGGAGCCATGTTTACTGGCACGTGAGCCATTGTCCTAGCTCAGCTCCAATGTGCATGTCAGACAGATGAATTCTTGCCTCTAGGAGGGTGTTTGGCTTCCAGAGAGCCTCCAGGGGGGTGGGGGAGGGCATTTTTAACCCTCCCCCGGCTCCAGGAAAGCCTTTGAAGTCTGGAGAGGGCAAAACATGAGCCTGCTGGCTCCACTAGAATTGGGAAATAGGCCATTTCTGACCACAAGAGGGCCTCCGGGGCATGGGGAAAGCTGTTTTCTCCCTCCCCAGGGATTGAATTATGGGTGTGGGCACTAATTGTGGGTGTGGGCACTAATTCAATTGTAGTTGTAAAATCTTTTCTCTATCACACAAAACTAGGACAAGGAGGCACTCCCTAAAGCTCATAGGTAAGTAAGTGAGGACAAATAAAGGGAAATATTTCTTCACCCAGAGGGTTGTTGGTTTATGGAATTCACTTCCAGAAGAGGTTGTGACTAGTGATGGGCAAACCCAACAATGTTCGGGTTCGGCAAGTTCAGATGAACTTCATGCAAAATTCGGCCGAACCCGAACCAAACCCAAACCCGAACGGGGAATCCCACCAAGAGATTCCGGGGGTGGAGCTTTGATGTCACATATACTGACAGGTTGCTAAGGACTAGTGTTAGGCGAACTGAACCTGCAAAGTTTGGGCTCGTACCGAACTTTGCACAGTTCGGTATACCGAACCTGAACCCGAATTTTTGAAAAACTTTGGCAAAAATTCGGGTTCGGGTTCGGGAGAGCACCGGGAAGTGCCGCCGCCCACCTGTCACCTTCCAAAACAGACGGGGAGCTGTCGGCCAGTCGGGAGGTGAAAAAGGAGGTGGGGAATCCCATGAGGAGATTCCAGTGGCGGAGCTTTGACGTCACTGAGACGTCCTTCCTGGCCAGCTGAAATGGGGACTCCAGGAAGGATGTCTCAGTGATGTCAAAGCTCTGCCCCTGGAATCCCCTTGTGGGCTTCCCCACCTCCTTTTGCGCCTTCCCACCGGCTGACAGCTCCCCAGCTATTCTGGGAAGCGCCACCACCCAGCTGACACATTCAGAAACAGCCGGGGCGCTTCTTGGCGGTCTCCCAAACGCCGAACCTGGAAGTTCAGCAAAAGTTCGGGTTCGGGAGAGCGCCAGGAAGCGCCCCGACTGTTCCGGAAGGTGACAGCTGGGCAGCAGCCTCTTCCTGGCGCTTTCCCAAGCACCGAACTCAAAAGTTCAGCAAAAATTTGGGTTCAGGTTTGGGTGCCGAACCCGAACTTTTCAAAAAATTCGGGTGCCGAACTTCGTTGGGTTTGCCCAACACTACTGAGGACACCAAGGTGATGACTTCCTGGATTCCATGGAATCCAGGAAGTGATCACCTTGGCAGCCTTAGCAACTGGTACACGTGACATCAAAGCTCCGCCCCCAGAATGTCTTGGTGGGAGGGATTCCCCAGCTCCTTCAAAGGGAGGTCTTTTGATGTAAAAAAAAATTAAATTATTTTTACAAAAAAGGACGCCGCAGCGGCACTGCAAGCAAAGGGCGGTCCTTTCACGTAAAAATAAAAAAAATATTTTTACGAAAAAGGAGGGCAGATGCTCATTGAAGAAAAAAGAGGAGAAAAGTATGTAGGAATAATGGAGAGTGGAATGGGGAGAACGGAGGGCAGAGGGCAGAGGCTCATTGAAGAAAAAAGATGAGCATCTGCCCTCCGTTTCCCTCCACCCCACTCTCTGTCATTCCTGCACATATTCTCCTCTTTTTCTTCAATGGTTCCACCCAGTTTATATGTATGTTTTGGGTTTTTCTTACCTAAGTGTAAGATTTTACTTTTCTCTATGCTGAACTTCATTTTGTTTGTTTGGGCCCACTGTACAAGTCTGTCAAGATCTTTCTGTATTCTGAGCCTATCCTCTGGGGTATTGGCCACTCCCGCCAGCTTGGTATTGTCTGCAAATTTAATTAATTCTCCCTCTATTCCCTTGTCTAAGTTGTTGTTGAATATGTTAAAGAATACTGGGCCTAGGACTGATTCTTGTGGTATCCCGCTGCTTACTTCTTTCCATGTGGACATAGTGCAGTTAGTCAGCCAGTTTTCAATCCATCTTTTTGTGTTACTGTCTATCTCACTTTTATAAGACCTATCTCATAAATATCATTCATATCATCCCCCTTTATTAACTTTGTTTATATCATCTCACTTCTTTTAATTATCCTCCATCTTTTTTCAAACATTTACTTATTTACCACTTGGAGTCCATTTGGAGAAGGGCAGCCTATAAATTTAACTAACTAACTAAATAAATAAATAAATACTTTCTTAACAATACAATCCTATATCTATTTAACATATTTTCTTTCACTGTATAAACCAGGAGTCCCCAAACTTGGCAACTTTAAGACTTGTGGATTTCAACTCCCAGAATTCTCCAGCCAGCAAAGCTGGAGCACAGCTGCCTAGAGAATTCTGGGAGTTGAAGTCCACAAGCCTTAAAGTTGCCAAGTTTGAAGACCCCTGGTATACACAGCTTCCTTTTATTTCCTCCTTACTAAACAAATCATAAAATACATTCCCCACTTCATAAAATCTCGAGCCCTCCTTATCACTTAATTCTTCTTCATTGTTGTGAAGTTCACTAAGGGTGTTGGGAGTGGGGGGGGGGGGTTCTTGCCACACCATTGTCTATTTCACGAGGTTTTTCAGGAAGGATGAAAAAAGGACAAAGGGAGGTAGAAGACAACCACCAGCTGAAGCGTCTTCCGTTAGAAGGAGAATGGCACATTGAAGCTAAAAATAAACTCCTAATACTTCGGGAACTTGTTAGGCAGAAGACGTGGGGGCGGGTGGAAGAGGAACCACAAATGGAGACAAACACACTCCATTTTGACAGCAAGCAGCGGAAGCCAAAATGAGCCATCAGTGTCCTAAAATGAGGAGGGATGAAGCTTAGTTGAAGATTCTTAGTGGGAGCTTCAAATACGAGCTGTTCCAAGAATACACAATCCTTCTTGTTTTCCTCTGCGGAGTATTGGACCATATTCCGTGCCTGACATTTATTCAGTCTGCACAGCGATTTGTAAAAAAAAAAGAAGGCACAAAAAGACTTCAACAGCTGCATGAAAAGATGAGGTCAGGCTGGGTCAGGTGGTTGACTTTGCCAGTCTGGGATTCCCAGAAAAACAAGCAGAAAAGCATCCATGGTTTCTTTGGCCTCTGTCTTTGCTAACCCAATGATCAACATCACCTCACCTATGTTGAGGGTTATGTCTACAGCCCAGCTTCCCCATTAAGACGTTCACAGAGAATCCATAGTGGTGTTTCTTAACAGAAGAGAATATCTGCAGCTCAAGGCTGAATGGCGGGGTCCTTGTGGCTATCTGAGCTTGGTGGTTTTCTGGGAGATGTTTCATTACTTAACTAGGTAACATCATAATTGTTAGAAGGGAGGAAGGTTGTGGATAGGAGGAGGAGAAGGAAGAAGAAGAGGAGGAGGAGGAGGCATGGTCCTGGTGCTCTCTGAGCTTGGTGGTTTTAATAATAATAATAATAATAATAATAATAATAATAATAATAATTATTATTATTATTATTATTATTATATTTGTATGCCACCCCTCTCTGTGGACTTGGAGCGGCTCACAACAAAATAACACAGTGTAACAAATCTAATATTAAAAAACATTTAAAACCCAACATTAAAACCATGCAACACAATCATTCCATGCATAAACTATATATGCCTGGGGGTATCCTAACTCCCCCATGCCTGGTGACATAGATGAGCCTTTAGCAATTTATGAAAGGCATGGAGGGTGGAGGTGGTTCTTATCTCTGGAGGGAGTTGATTCCAAAGGGCCGAGGCCGCCAAAGAGAAGGCTCTCCTCCTGGGGCCCGCCAACCAACATTGAAGCCCAACTCTGTGGGACCTAACTGGTCACTGGGATTCATGCAGCAGAAGACAGATCCAAAGGTATTCTGGTCCGATGCCATTTCTAGCAGATGTTTCATTATCTGACTAGGTAACATCATCATTGTTAGAAGGGAGAATGATTGTGGAAAAGAGGAGGAGGAGGAAGAAGAAGAGGAAGAGAAAGAGGAAAAGGAGAAAGAAGAAGAAGAAGAAGAAGAAGAAGAAGAAGAAGAAGAAGAAGAAGAAGAAGAAGAAGAAAATGAAAATTAGTGGAACAACCTGCCTCCAGAAGTTGTGAATGCTCCAACACTAGAAGTTTTTTAGAAGATCTTGGAGAACCATCTGTCTGAAGTAGTGTAGGGTTTTCTGCCTAAGTAGAGGGTTGGACTAGAAGATCTGCAAGGTCTGTTGTTGTTTTGTTGTTGTTGTTGGAAGAAAAAGAAGAAGAAGAAGAAGAAGAAGAAGAAGAAGAAGAAGAAGAAGAAGAAGAAGAAGAAGAAGAAGAAGAAGAAATTGTGGTTCTTGGTGCTCCCTGAACTTCAATACTTTCTTGCATGATGTTTCATGACCCAACTAGGTAGCATCATCAGTGCCAGAAGGAAGTGTAAACAGTAGCCTAATCAAGAAACCACCAAGGATATTCCCACTGACACTGACAAATCCAGCCACTAGTCTCTCTCTCTCTCTCTCTCTCTATTTAAAAAGAGCAAACTCCATTCCTCTCCAGCAGTCCTCCCTTGGTGGGCCCAAAATTTCAATAATGCCATGCATTATCAGACTTAAGAGCTCTTGAAAGGAACCTAACAGAAATCAATTCTGGATACTAAGAGAGAAACACAGATTGGCGAGTCTCCCACTATTGTAGAAGAAGGAGGCTATACATATTTTAAATACTTCAATGCAATCCTAGCCGGTTCTCCAAAAATGCACGGAGCTGCTGCTTTTTAATTCCTTTTTTATTATTATTTTTATTGCTCACTCAAGGACTTTTTGTCTGAGTAATAAATAAAAGCACTTCTTTTGTCCACGCAAACCCCTTAAAGGGGATATTAAAAACGAGGAGAGAATTAAAACCTGACATTTCTATGCCCCAATAAAACATGATGCTTTTGACTCTTTGCCTGTAAGAGAAATCTTTTCCATTCTATCTTCAGCCACAGCTAGCAGAAAGCTTAAAGTGCTTTTGTGCTGTAATCTTTAAAAGGAAGAGCAAAAAAGAAACCTCCTACCCTCTCTCCTGGGTCTTCAAACCCAATTGTATTTATTACTAGAGCATATTAAGAATAATTAAAAGGCTGAACAATAGAGAATAGGCACACATAGAGAAACATATCATTCGAGTTATTGACAAACTCATCATGCAGCATCTCAATCGGCCTGTGGAGCTAAAAAAAAAGAGACATTAACTAAATTGGAAATCCTAGATTTAACCCAAGAAAAATAATCTTTATGAAAGAGAAGGAGAAGGAGGACTCACTTCAAAAGGAAGAGGATGGAAAGAGAAGGATGGAAGGAAGAGGAGGAGGAAAGATGGAAAGAGAAAGATGGAAGGAGGAAGAGAAGGAAAAGGGGAGAAGGAGAAGTATGATGGAAGGAGGAGGAGAAGAAAGACAAGAAGAGGAAGAGGAGAAGGGGAGAAGAAGCAGAAGGAGGGAAAAGTGAGGAAAGGGGGAGAAGGGGAGGGAAGGAGCAGGAGGAGATGGATGGATGGGTGGATGGATGGATGGATGGATGGAGGAGGAGGAGGAAAAGAAGTAGTAGTTAAAGGATGTTTAGATCCCCATCAATAGTTAATTTCATTGGCCTGCAAATAAATTAACTAGTGTTGGGGGAGAAATGGATTTCATTCCAACCAGTCGTTCAATTTGGTGGGATAAACGTTTATCCTCCCCATCTTCAAGGATAAAAGAATTTGGGTGAAACCAGGGAGTTGGGAATGCCATTTTCAACATATGGATCCCCATTTTGGCTGGCAAAGTATCTTCCCCTTCTTCTTATTCATGGAGGACCTATGGGGTTACAAGAGAAGCATCACAGAAACTGCCACATTCCTCAGCTTTTCTCCTCTGATTCTGAAATTGCATTGAGTAGTTCAACACAGAAAAAACGTTTAGATCCTAAGTTTAAGAAATCTCTTTCTTATAATCCCATTTACAATTAGATTGCCCTGTCCTCTTTTTCCTCCCTCTTCTTCTCTTTTGCTTGTTCGTCTTGATTCTTTTTTCTCCGAGAGTCAGCTAGACAAAGATCTGGCGAATTACTCTTTTTTCTTCCTTTCCCCATTCCTCTGTCTCCCTTTAAATTCTGTCAGATTGCAGCCTGACGGCTTTTGTCCAGTGTAAAGTAGCCCTCTGATTTTGCTGTCTAACTGTGCCACTCAATTTTCATCTTCAAATGAGCCATCCGGCCATCCCTTGACAGCCAGTCACCTCGGCGCGTGGGCAGGTTTTTCATTATCTGACTTGGATAGCTGTGGCCCAGACTGTGGAGACTCTGCTTTCAAACCAGGCTCCTTCCAATGACCATTCTGTGTTCTGTGCTATATCTCCATCAGGGGACTGGTTGGTTGTAGCTTTTCCTACAGGTGTTTTGTGGTGTTTTTATTTTATTTATTTTATTTATTTATTTTGTCCAATACACAATAATACACAATGAAGGTTATAGAGGATATAGTAGAGAAGAAATATGAGATATAGGAGAGACTATAGGACAGGGGATGGAAGGCACTCTAGTGTGCTTATGTACGCCCCTTACTGACCTCTTAGGAATCTGGAGAGGTCAACCATGGATAGTCTAAGGGTAAAATGTTGGGGGTTAGGGGATGATACTATAGAGTCCGGTAAGGAATTCCACGCTTCGACAACCCGATTACTAAAGTCATATTTTTTACAGCCAAGTTTGGAGCGGTTAATATTAAGCTTGAATCTGTTGTGTGCTCTTGTGTTGTTGTGGTTGAAGCTGAAGTAGTCTTTGACAGGCAGGACATTGCAGCATATGATCTTGTGGGCAATACTTAGATCATATTTAAGGTGTTGTAGTTCTAATCTTTCAAGACCCAGGATTGTAAGTCTAGTCTTGTAGGGTATTCTGTTTCGAGTGGAGTAATGAAGGGCTCTTCTTGTGAAGTATCTTTGAACATTTTCAAGGGTGTTAATGTCTGAGATGCAATATGGGTTCCAAACAGATGAGGTGTATTCGAGGTTGGGTCTGGCGAAAATTTTGTAAGCTCTGGTAAGTAGTGTGAGATTTCCAGAGCAGAAGCAAGATAGTTCCTTGTTGTAATAATGGAGTCTGGGTAGGATGCATTAAGCCATGTTTCACAGACAAAGATAATATCAAAGACAGAGGAGTCAAGAAGGAGGAGGAATTCTGACATCTTATTGACTATACTTCTAGCATTTAATAATTTGCATTTGAGATTGGTTTTGGGTTGGGAGTAGGTTTTGGGTTGCTTAGAGGTAGTAAGGGGCGCGGTTTTCTAGTCTTTGTTTGTGGTGTTAGGGATGACATTTTGTGTGTGTACGTGCACTCGCTACACTTGCGCACATATCCCCTAGCATGAGTTTACTTTCGCACATGTGCACAGGGATGATTTTACTTCCTTGCATGCTCAGAGAGCTGGAAAATCACCAAAAATTAGAAAAAAAGATGGTAGTGAACATGGGCCGGCAAAGACAGCACTAGAACCATTGCACCAAATCCCAATGCATTCACTGGGAAGTATATTTAATAATAATAATAATAATAATAATAATAATAATAATAATAATAATAGTAATAATTTATTAGATTTGTATGCTGCCCCTCTCCAAGGACTCGGAGCAGCTCACAACAATAATAAAATACAATAAAGAGTGGTACAAATCTAATATTAGTAAAAGCTAGACTTAAAACCCTTTAATATTACAAAACAATCAATACTGCACAATCATACCATTCTCAAGTGCTATAGTCAGCAGGGAGGGGAATCAGTCCCCCCAGGCCTGGCGACATAAGTGAGTCTTTAACATCTTGCAGAAGGCAAAGAGGGTGGGGGCAATTCAAATCTCAGGGGGGAGTTGATTCCAGAGGGCTGGGGCCATCACAGAGAAGGCTCTTTCCCTAGGTCCTGCCAGACAACATTGTTTAGTTGACGGGATCCCAAGAAGGCCAACTCTGTGGGACCTAATTGGCCGCTGGGACTCGCATGGCAGAAGGCGGTCCCGGAGGTATTCTGGTCCAATGCCATGTAGGGCTTTATAGCTCATTACCAACATTTTAACTTTTTTTTGGGGGGGGGGTGTTTTACTTTGGGGACTGATGCATGAAAGTTTCAGTCACTGGGAGATTCTTTTGTGCCGTCAGATGAATCCTGTTTCTCCCCCTTAAAATTCACGCCATTTGTAGGGTGTCCATCACATTGTAATTGCAAGATGGCGATCTGTGAAGATGCTTAATTACATCGCTAGGCAGTGAAAGTTAAAAAAGTTAAAATAACAAAAGTATAGATTTAGCAAAATCAGCAAAAACAGCAAACCAGATTCAACTTAACAATAAGGAGCAACGAGACACCACAAGCAGCTCAAAGCAGCAAACGGAGGTGAGGGAGGGAGGGAGAGAAACAAAGAGCACCTTACCAGAGAGAGAGAGAGAGAAGAAAAACCACGCTGTCATTTACTAAAGTGTGAGAGAGACGAAACCAAACAATACCTAGAGAGGGAGCACATTACCAGAGAGAGAGAGAGAAAAGCAACCTATGTAACTCTGCCATTACCCAGCTGAGGCAACCGGATTAGTTCTGCTGCTCCCCAGCTGATTTAAATTACTTCCATGCTATAGAACAGCGTTTCCCAACCGGTGTGCCGCGGCACACTAGTGTGCCGCAAGACACAGCCAGGTGTGCCGCCAAGCTCCTAGGGAAAAAGGAGAGCTTAAGGAGAGCCCTGCCCAGCTGGAGATTCCCTGGCAGCACCAGGTAGAAGCCGGCAATGCAGCACCCTTTTCCAGTGCCGCGCAAGGAGCTGGGCGTTGGAGTTTGGGGTGGGGAGCGATGAAAGTGCGGAGGCCGGTGCCGCGGCTGCCCCCCCCCCAGTACCTCCGTTCCCCTCGCGCCCCTGGCTTCTCGCCGCTGACGCCCGCCCGCCCGCTCGATCTGCCCCTTTCTCCAGCTCCTCCGGCGAGCGCTCGGAGAAAACCTTCTCACAGCGGAGGTCGGAGAAGGTTCTTTGGAACGTTGGGGGTGCGTGCGCGCGCGCGCCCTATCCCCAAGCCAGCCTACCCAGAAAAGCTTTGCCGGCCTCCGCAGAGAAGGAAGAGAGAGAACAAGAGAGAGAAAGAAAGGAAGAGAGAGAAAGAGATAGCAAGAGAGACAGAATGAGAGAGAGAGAGAAAGAGAAAGAAAGAAAGAGACAGCAAGAGGGGGGAAGGAGGGAGAGAGAAAGAGAGCCAAAGAGAGAGGAAGGAAGGAAGAGAGAAAGAAAGAGATAGCAAGAGAGACAGAATGAGAGAGAGAAAGAAAGGAAAGAAAGAAAGACAGCAAGAGGGGGGAAGGAGGGAGAGAGAAAGAGCAAAAGAGAGAGGAAGGAAGGGAGAAAGAAAGGGATGGAGAGAGAGAGAAAGAGGGAGGGAGAGAAAGAGGAGGGAGAGAGAAATAGAGCGAAAGGGAGAAAGAGAGATTTTTTTTGTCCAAACTTTTTTGCGCCCCCCCCCCAATGTTCCCCAGGATTTTGAAAATGTGAATAATGTGCCGCGGCTCAAAAAAGGTTGGGAAACACTGCTATAGAAGCCTCCCAGCTGATCTCCATTCTGTTTTAACTGCAATTGCAACTAAGTGCCTGCCGAAGCAGCACCAAGCAAGACAAACAAGGCACAGCGGATCCCCCACAGCTCTGCAATTTAAATTGGGGGAAAGGTGAACCTCCAAGAGCCCTATTCCCTAGCCAGCCCTACACAATTGACTCCAATAAGCCCAACAAAGTTACCTGGGAGCTTGCAAAGATATGCAGAAGAGTCTTCAGTGAAGAGCCATCAGCCTCCTGCAGCTCATTTCAACAGCGTTAGGAGCCAACTGACTCTGCAAATGCCTGAGCCATCCCAACGCTGATCTAGGATTAGGTCTTCCATTACCATGTGTTCCATCAATTTAACAAAGGCCAAGAGACTTCCTGTGGTCTCGGAAGTGAAAGCTCCTAACAATTTGAAAAGTCACCTAATCTGGCAGCAATGCTCCAGCTCCCCCTAGTGGTTGGGAGGGATCCTTGCAATCATATTTTCAGCCAAGTTACCTGCCAAGCTATCAACTAAGGCTTGAGCCATCTGAAGCTTGTAAGCCAGGGCCAGGGCTTTGTTCCCAACGCACAGCTGACGCAGGAGGTTCCCCTGAGCCCCTGACATCTGGTCTCCTATCATTATTATTAGCAAGCCCTGAAACAAAATATAATATAAATACAGGAATCTGAGGTTCAGGGGGTAATTTGCATACTCCTGGTGCATGCTGGGAAGAAGCTAAAAGCTCACCGCGAGGCAAAAGAACACCGGGTTTGCTGACCAGGGAAGCAAAGGAAATCACCAACCCAGCAACAAGAGCAGACATGTCACCTCTGCACTCTCCCGCACCCACCCTGTAACCTACCACACACATAAAGAACAACACAGAGAGAGAGAGAGAGAAGATACACCAACCATGCACACAGAAGTCACTCCCCGAACAAGCATAGATGAAGACGGAACTGGTATGCTGCAGTTTGTGCTCCATGTCCTCACTCCTCCCCTCAAACCTCCAAAACTTTACCTGCAACAAATGCAAACTCATCCAGCTACTTGAGGAAAAAATCGAAAACCTAGAGAAAAACCTAACAACCCTGAAGCACCAACACCATAATGAGAAAATCCATCAGACTCCCAACAAAACCAACACCCCAGAGGAGCAAAGCCGAATCCACGCCCCAGAAGCAGTAAATAGCTGGACACACATCACCCTAAGATGAAAAAACAAGCCTCCAGCAACTCCAACCCTCCTCCTCCCAACCCCACTGCCTACAAGCAACAAATATTCAGTACTCTCGGAACAAGAAAACCTGCAAACATCTGACAAAGAACCACCAAGACCCAAGCACAACACAACTCCACCAAAAGCCTCAACAACAGAAGCTAACCTCCCTCACCCCAAGCCAGCCAAAAAGAAAAGGAGAGTACTGGTAATTGGAGACTCAATCCTCAGGGGAACTGAGCCTCCCATCTGCAGACCAGACAACCAATCTAGAGAGGTGTGCTGCCTCCCTGGAGCTAAAATCTCTGACATAACTGAAAACCTCACCAAAATACTCAAACCCACGGACTACTACCCACTATTGGTGATTCATGCGGGAATCAACGACACAGGGAAAGACATGAACCAAATTATGAAAGACTATGACCACTTGGGCAACACAATCAGAAAAACAGGTGCTCAGGTTGTTTTTTCTTCCATCCTCCCCACTAGAGGACGACACCCTGCCAGAGAACGCAAAATCCCGCAGATAAATCACTGGCTTAAAGGATGGTGTCACCATAAGAACTTTGGCTTCCTCGACCATGGCCTGCACTATCTCCAAGAAGGGCTTCTAGCAAGCGACGGGCTACACCTCACTAGAACGGGGAAGAACCTCCTAGGCAACCGACTAGCCCAACTCATCAGGAGGGCTTTAAATTAGCTCTGAGAGGGGAGGGTGACCAAACTATACGACAAAACACTGAACAAAACAAGGAAGGGGAGCTGGACAAGCCTACAAACAAACCTGAGAATAAAAAATTTCTACCTGCAAACAAACACAAACATCTAAAATGCCTGTACACAAACGCACAAAGCTTGGGAAAGAAACAGGATGAACTGGAATTATTAATACACGAGGGCCAATACAGAATCACAGAAACCTGGTGGGACGAAACACACGCCTGGAACACACAGATAATGGGTTACAACCTCTTCAAGAAGAACAGGTCAAACAAGAAAGGAGGAGGTGTTGCACTATACATCAAAGACCACTACACTGCCACAGAACTACATCCAACCAAAGATGATAACCCCCTAGAAATCATATGGGTCAACATAAAAGAAAAAAAGAGCAACACCACAATTGGAGTATACTACAGACCACCCAATCAAACAGACACAATGGACGACCTCTTCACAAGCCAACTAACAGACATATACAACAGACACAGCACGACAATAATGGGGGACTTCAACTACCCAGACATCAACTGGAAAACTAATTCAGCACCAAGCGGAAAGTCTGCCAAATTTCTTTCCAGTCTAGCTGACAACTTTCTAACCCAAAAAGTTGAAACAAGAACCAGAGGGAATGCTATATTAGACCTAATACTAACAAACAGGGAAGAAACAATAGAGGGAACAGAAGAAGAAGGGAAACTGGGAGAGAGCGACCACGTCATCCTCAAATTCAACATAGTGCAATCACTAGCTACTACAGTGATCCCCCGCTCGTTGCGAGGGTTCCGTTCCAGGACCCCCCGCAACGAGCGGGTTTTTGCGAAGTAGCGCTGCGGAAGTAAAAACACCATCTGCGCATGTGCAGATGGTGTTTTTACTCCCACAGCGCTAGCGAGGAGCCGAAGATTGGGGGCGGCGCGGCTGTTTGCCGCCGGCATGGGGGGCTTCCTAGCAGCCCCCCAAACCCGGGTTGGGGGTCCGGGGGGTGCTGGCAAGCCCCCCATGCCGGCGGCGACATTTTAAAATAGCCGCCCCGCCCCCAATCTTCGGCTCCTCGCTAGCGGGCAGGCAGGCGGCGGACAAGCCGTTCGCTGGCGCTGGCTCTCGGCGCTTTCGAGCTGAGTCCGGGAGCGAATTCGCTTCCGGACTCAGCTCAAAAGCGCCGATAGCCAGCGCCAGCGAACGGCTTGTCCACGCTGGCTCTCGGCCCTTTCGAGCTGAGTCCGGGAGCGAATTCGCTTCCGGACTCAGCTCAAAAGCGCCGATAGCCAGCGCCAGCGAACGGCTTGTCCACGCTGGCTCTCGGCCCTTTCGAGCTGAGTCCGGGAGCGAATTCGCTTCCGGACTCAGCTCAAAAGCGCCGATAGCCAGCGCCAGCGAACGGCTTGTCCACGCTGGCTCTCGGCGCTTTCGAGCTGAGTCCTGGAGCGAATTCGCTTCAGGACTCAGCTCGAAAGCGGCGAGAATGAACGGCGTGGGCGGGCGAAGGGCGGGCGGCAGCGAGGAGTTTGCGTGGGCGGTGGGGAAACTCCTTGCTGATGCCCGCTGCTCGCCCTCCCGCCAGCAAGAGGGGGAAGACCCAGGGAAGCCCCCCAGCAGCTGATCTGCCGGGCCCCATCTACGCATGCGTGCCCATAGAAAAAAAGGGCACGCATGCGTAGATGGTGTTTTGACTTCCGGGTTCAAAAATCGCAAATTACCCTGTTCGCAATGGTTGGGGACGCAATAACCGGGGGATCACTGTATACCCAACACCACTACAGTCCCAGACTTCAGAAAAGCGGTGGCGCAGCAGGTAGAGTGCTATACTGCAGGCCATTGAAGCTGACTATAGATCTGGAGGTCAGCGGTTCAAATCTCATCACCGGCTCAAGGTTGACTCAGCCTTCCATCCTTCCGAGGTGGGTAAAATGAGGACCCGGATTGTGGGGGCAATATGCTGGCTCTGTTAGAAAGGGCTATTGCTAACATGTTGTAAGCCACCCTGAGTCTAAGGAGAAGGGCGGCATAAAAATCGAATAAATAAATAAATAAATAAATTTTAACAAGCTCAGAGCGAACCTTGAACAATGCCCCTGGAACGAACTCTTAGAAGGAAAAACCACTCAGAAAGCCTGGGTGATCCTAAAAAACAGAATCATAGACGCCCAAAACAATGCAATCCCCATGAAAAGGAAAAACAGGAAAACCAAAACCAAACCTGCATGGCTAAACAAAGCCCTTGCAGATGACATAAAAGGAAAAAAAGCTAAGTACAAACAATGGAAAGAAGGACTCATAACCAAAGCGGAATATCAGCAAACAGCCAGTTCCTGCAAACAAAAAATAAAAACAGCAAAGGCACAATATGAACAACACCTTGCAGCGGAAGTCAAAGACAACAAAAAAAGATTCTTCCAACACATCAACAATAAGAAGAAAATCAAAGAAACAAT
Organism: Erythrolamprus reginae; assembly: GCF_031021105.1. Taxonomy (NCBI): domain Eukaryota; kingdom Metazoa; phylum Chordata; class Lepidosauria; order Squamata; family Dipsadidae; genus Erythrolamprus; species Erythrolamprus reginae. The sequence continues at coordinate 103,041 of NW_027248542.1, read as the reverse complement.
CGTCACACAAAAAAACGAAGAGGGTAGAGAAATCACAGACAGCAATGACCAAGCACAGCTACTCAACGCCTACTTTGCATCAGTCTTCACACAAAAGGGAACCTCCCTCCAACCAATCTGCAATTTAACTGCAACAAACTGCCCCAGAACCGAACTCAACATAGACAAAAGCACAGTGAGGGACTACCTGAGGGAACTCAACGAATACAAATCACCAGGGCCAGACGGACTTCACCCCAAAGTCCTAAAAGAATTGGCAGACACCATAGCGGAAGCACTCCTCCTCATCTACCAAATATCCTGGATCACTGGAGACCTACCGGAAGACTGGAAGCGAGCTGACGTAGTCCCCATCCACAAAAAAGGCAAAAAGACCGACCCAGGTAACTACAGACCAATCAGTCTGACCTCTATACCTGGAAAAATACTGGAGAAAATAATCAAAAAACAACTTACCCACTTCCTAGAAACAAACAAGATCATATCCAATAGCCAGCACGGATTCATCAGAAACAAATCATGCCAAACCAATCTCATATCATTTTTCAACACCATAACCAAGTCAGTTGACCAATGCAACTCAGTGGACCTCATATACTTGGACTTCAGTAAGGCTTTCGATAAAGTCGACCACAATCTCCTAATCCACAAACTCGAAAAAAATGGAGTAGATTACTACACATGTAGATGGATAAACAGTTGGCTGACCAACCGCACCCAACGAGTTGTCCTCAACGGCACCAAATCCACATGGAAAAAAGTAGACAGCGGAGTACCACAGGGCTCTGTCCTGGGTCCTGTACTCTTAACATCTTCATCAACGACCTGGACGAGGGAATAAAAGGGGAACTAATAAAATTTGCAGATGACACCAAGCTGGCGGGGGTAGACAACACCCTCGAGGACAGGCTCAGAGTACAAGAAGACCTAGACAGACTATCACAGTGGGCCCATACCAACAAAATGAGGTTCAACACCGACAAATGCAGAGTCCTCCACCTCGGCAAAAAGAACCCTAGACATACATACAGCCTGGGAGATACCCCACTCAGCAGTAGTGACTGCGAAAGAGATCTTGGAGTCTTGGTGGATAATCAACTAAACATGAGTCAGCAATGTGCAGCAGCAGCCAAAAAAGCCAACTCAATCCTAAGCTGCATCAACAGAGGAATACGCTCCAAGACCAGGGAAGTACTAATACCACTCTACTATGCCCTGGTCAGACCCCACCTGGAGTACTGCATCCAATTTTGGTCACCTCACTACAAAAAAGACATCAAAACTCTGGAGAAGGTGCAAAAAAGAGCAACCAAAATGATTAGGGGACTCGAAACCAAGACTTACGAAGAGAGATTGAGAGAACTGGGCATGGACAGCCTAGAAAAAAGAAGGTCTAGAGGGGACATGATAGCAGTTTACAGATACTTGAGGGGTTGCCACGGTGAGGAAGGGGTCTCTTTATTCCCCAGGGCACCAGAGGGCCGGACGAGGAACAATGGTTGGAAGCTGACCAAGGAGAGATTCAACCTGGAAATAAGGAAGAACTTCCTGATGGTCAGAGCGATCAACCAATGGAACTGCCTGCCAGGGGAGGTGGTGAACTCCCCAACTCTGGACACCTTCAAGAGGAGATTGGACTTCCATTTGGCTGGGGTGCTGTAGGGTTTCCTGCTCAGGCAGGGGGTTGGACTCAATGACCTAACGGTCCCTTTCAACTCTATTAATAAATAAATAAATAAATAAATAAATAAATAAATAAATAAATAAATAAATAAATAAATAAATAAATAAATAAATAAATAAATAAATAAATAAATAAATATAAATAAATAAATAAATAAATAATAAAAGTGTATAGCTAAATGTCTACAGAGATTCTCAGTCATTCATTCATGATAAGATAAACCTCCAAACGGCCTCAACGACTCCTCAGAAACTGTGTCAACAAACTAGATGTCGGCAAGGAAGATACTGTAAATCCTTCTATGTTCCACCATCCAGTCAGAGCTGAAGAAGCTTTTGGGATAAGAAGCGAAATGTCATCAAACAAAAAAACAAAGAAACTCCAGTTGCCTCTTGAAAATGAATTTCATGAGTTTGTGTGATAAAGGAAAAAAGAATTGTACTTCTTTTATAGTTAGAACAATTAACTGATGGAACAACTTGCCTCCAGAAATTCTCCAACACTGGAAGTTTTAAAAGAAAAGATTGGACAACCATTTGTCTGAAATTGTTATAGGACAGTGATGGTGAACCTATGGCACAGGTGCCACAGGTTGCACACGGAGCCGTATCTGTTAGCATGCAAGCCGTTGCCCTAACACAGCTCCAGTGTGCATGTGTGTGCCAGCCAGCTGATTTTTGGCTCACACAGAGGCTCTGGGAGGGCGTTTTTGGCTTCCAGAGAGCCTCCAGGGGGATGGGGGTGTTTTTATCCTCGCCTGGCTCCAGGGAAGCCTTTGAAGCCTATGGAGGGCAAAACACAAGCCTACTGGGCTCACTAGAAGTTGGGAAATAGGCCATTTCCGGTCTCCAGAGAACCTCCAGGGCACTGAATTATGGGTGTGGGTACTCGTACATGTATGATAGTACGCAGGAACGCTCTTTCGGCACCTGAGGGAAAAAAGGTTCACCATCACTGGTATAGGGTTTCCTGCCTGAGTAGGGGGTTGGACTAGAAGATCTCCAAGGTCCTTTCCAACTCTTCCCTTCCCTTCCTTTCTCTCTCCTCTTCTCTCTTCTCTTCTCCTTACCTTCTCCTTCTACTCCCCTCCCCATCCTCCCCTCCCCTCCCTTCCCTTCTCCTCTCCTACTACTACTTCTACTTCTTTACATTTAAAACTATCCCTAACAATCATGCTGCTATTTCTTATTGCTGCGAAGTAGGGTGGGCTGAGGATTTCCCTCAAACAGGAACCATGCCCAACTGATCATTTCAAGAAACTGAGCTTGCAATTCAAACTCCCAATTATATTCTTCTTGTCAATTAACTAATAAACCTCCTAACTAAAGTATTGGGTGCGCCTGCACCTCTAATGCCTGTGCTACTTCATTACTTAAAGTTTAGCAAAAAAAAGAGAGAGAGAGATCTGTGCATATATACTAGGATCTGATCAGATGTTAGCAAATGGTGGTGGGGGTCGCAGGAGGGTTTCAATTATCTTTTGCATAATCGGTCCCTAATTCAAGACAGTTGTAATTAAGAGTGCAATTACCCTGACAAAGCTCCGCTGATGTCATCACGCCTGTAGAGCACCTGATAGGGGAATAACTACCTAAGTAGGATTGGTAAGAAAACTTAAGATGCTTAATGAAGAAGAAGAAGAAGGCAAAAAAATAATACCTCTGGAATTCTAACATCTAGATTGCATGCATGGATGTGAGAAAAGTCATAACATTCCTTAGTTTCATATTCTTCATATAAAAGCCTTAGTTAGACCACACCTAAGAGCTGGGATGGGACAGTGGTTAGCGTGAAGCACTGCAGGCTACTTCAGCTAACTACTAGCTGTAGTTCAGCAGTTTAAATCTCACCACCAGCTAAATGTTGACTCAGCCTTCCATCCTTCCGAGGTGGGTAAAATGAGGACCTAGATTGTTGGGGGCAAGAGTCTGATTCTGTAAACAACTTAGAGAAGGCTGTAAAAGCACTGTGAAGCGGTATATAAGTCTAAGTGCTAAATGCTATTGCTACTGCATCCAGTTTTGGTCATGCTACAAAAAACACACACGCTAGAGAAAGTGAATAAGAGAGCAACCAGGATGATTAGAGGACTGGAGTGGAGATTATAGCATATGAAGAGTGATTGCAAGAACTGGGCATGGATAATCTAGAGCAGCGTTTCCCAACTGGTGTGCCGCGGCACACTAGTGTGCCGCAAGATACGGTCAGGTGTGCCGCGAAGCGCCTAGGGAAGCTCCAGCTGGGCGGGGCGCTGCTGGTGCCGACCTGGAGCTCCCGCTCGCAGCTGTCCCCCGGCTCCTGCTTGATGCCGCGGTTTTCGGCGCTCTCCTGCTGGGCCCCAAAGAAGGAAGGCAGGAAGAAGGAGAGCTTCATTCTTCGAGCCTTTTTCCTGCCTTCCTTCTTTGAGGCCCAGCAGGAGAGCGCCAGAAACCGCGGCATCAGGCAGGAGCCGGGGGACAGCTGTGAGTGGGAGCCCCAGGACGGAGGTACCGGCAGCACCCCGCCCAGCTGGAGCTTCCCTGGCGTCGGCGGCAAGTGTCCTTTGTGGCCCGCCGGGGGGTAGTGGCGGCGAGAGGGAGCTCCAGGCGGCGGTGAGAGGGAGCTCTCTCTCAGATGACAGTGGCGGTTGGGCGTGCTGCTGGACGTCGTAAATGCTGGCGCTGCGGGCCTGGCATATACGGTGTCCAGCAGTACGTCCAGCTGCCGCCATCAGGGCTCCCGCTTGCAGTCAGCTGAGAGAGAGAGGAAAAGAAAGAGAGACATATAAGAGAGGCAGAGAGAGAGAGAAAGAGAGACATAGCAAGAGAGGCAGAGAAAGAGAGACAGAGTGAGAAAGAGAGACAGCAAGAGAGGCAGAGAAAGAGAGATAGAGAAAGAGAGAGAGAAAGAGAGACATAGCAAGAGAGGCAGAGAGAGAGAAAAAGAAAGAGAGACATAGCAAGAGAAAAAGAGAGACTTAGCAAGAGAGGCAGAGAGAGGGAAAGAGAAAGAAAGAGAGACATAGCAAGAGAGACAGAGAGAGAGAAAGAGAGAAAGAAAGAGAGATAGCAAGAGAGGCAAAGAGAAAGAAAGAGACATATAGCAAGAGACAGTGAAAGAGAGAGAGAGCAAGAAAGAGAGAAAAAAGCAAGAAAGAGATAGCAAGAGAGAGAGAGAGCAAGGGAGAGAGAAAGACATAGAGGAAGGGAATGAGGGAGAGAGAAAGAGAGCAAAAAAGACAGGAAGAAAGAAAGAGGGATGGAGAGAGAGAAAGAAGGGAAGGAAGGAAAAGAGAGAAAGAGGGAGAAATAGAACGAAAGGGAGGAAGAGAGAGGGGCTTTTTGTCCAAACTTTTCTTTAGCCCGCACCCCCGCACCCCTTTCAATGTTCCCCAGGATTTTGAAAATATGAATAATGTGCCGCGGCTCAAAAAAGGTTGGGAAACACTGATCTAGAGAAGAGAAGGACCAGGGGACACATGAGTGCAGTCTTCCAATATTTGAGGGAGAGGGTTAAGCTATTTTCCAAAGCATCTCAAGACCATACAAGGAATAATGGATGGAAACTGACCAAGGAGACATCCAACCTGGAAATAAGGATGGCGAAAGCGATCAACCAGTGGAACAGCTTGCCTGTGGAGGTTGTGAGAGCTCCAACACTTAAGACTTTCAAGAGTAGATTGGATGGCCATTTGTTTAAAATGGTGTAGGGACTCCTGCTTGAGGGAGGGGAGAGAAATAGAAGATGGTGGATTTGCCCCAAATGTGCTTTTTCAAGAGGCAATTGGACTTTCTTTGAGGGGTTTTTTTGGAAGATTTTTTCACCTCTCATCCAAAAACCAGAAAGTCCAGCTGCCTGTTGAAAAAGCACCTTTGGGACAACCAGGACTGGAACAGGGGTGGGTTCCTACCGGTGCTCTCTGGTGCAGGCGCTCCAAGTAGTGGCCCGCTGATGACACAATTTTGGTGCGACGGCTCTAGTGCTGTTTGTGAGATTAGAAGTAGTCTGCAGTTCTCCATTCTATTTTTTAAAAGGAAATATAATCTTTATTGAAGATAAATAGGGGAGGGGATACATAAAGCAAAAGGACTATGCAAATATTGGTACAAATGTATTTGAATTTAGAATATACAGTTATAAATCAAAATACAGAAAGAAAATAAGGAAGAAAATAAAGCTAAAGAGAGAGAAAGAAAAAGAGAGAAAAGGGGGAGGGAAAGAGAAGAGGAAAAAAAAATTTTAAAAGAAGAAAGAAAGAAGAGATAAATTCATCTATAAATTTATCAAATGTCATAAATAGTGTCAACTTATCTGTTGACCTGATTACTCTACAGCTTTTAAGATCTTTACTGTCTATAGAGATGAAAGTTTTAGGTTTCTAAACTTCAGTTAGATTTTAAGCTTTGTCATTTTGAATTTGTTCATCCTTTTATCAATGATTCATAATGTTATTTTATAAGTTTGTGGGATAATTGCTTGGGTGAAGGATATAAAGGATTATGATGGCATTTTATATTGTCCTTTATCCAGCCAGATGTACCATTTATTCCACGCTTTATAGAACTCTGATTCCTCTTTGTCCTGTAGTTTGAGGGTCATTTTCACCAGCACAGCACATTCATGAGTTTTGTTAATGAAATTTAGGGTAGATAGGGTGTGGTTCAATTTCCAAGATTGGGCGAATGTTATTCTTGTAATAGTTAAAATGTTTACCAGTAGGTATCTATCATCTTTGTTTAATGGTTGTCTAATTATTCCTAGCAGGAATAGTTCTGGTTTTAAGGGAATTGGTTTCTGTATAATTTGATCAAAGTATTTTTTAGTCTTTAGCCAAAAGGTTCTAACTTTGGGGCACGTCCACCAAAGGTGGTAGTAGGTCCCTATTTTTTGTTTGCATTTCCAACAGAAAGGAGTTGTAGTTGGAAACATTTTAGATAGGCAGGCTTGTTTTGTCATACACAGTTCTCCATTCTAATCACTGTGCCACCATGACTCAATCATTACACTACCCAGTTAAGTGGGTGAATTAGATTCCTCCACAGCGGGTGTCTTCATATCTGGTTGGAGGTAGAAACTATCTTTGTTACAGTATTTATTTATTTATTTTATTTATTTATTTATTAGATTTGTATGCCGCCCCTCTCTGAAGATTATATTTGCGCTGCTATGATGCCCTTCCAAACAAATGAAGCTCCTACTTCTAGGCTTCAGAGTCACCTCATTTTTGGTTGATAGTTCAACCAGACATGAAGAATGGACTAGATACAACTTCTCTGAGCAGAACAACACCTTCTTGATATTCTCCAATTGCAAGACAACAGCCCAAATACACCCCTCCCCTTCCTCTAACAAGCACCTGGCCAAATCTGCTGGCTCTGACACCAGAGATGCAAATTCTGCCTGTGCAGGCATACATATTTGTGCAGAGGATCAATTGAGCTGACATCTTAATCCTTTGTGTATTGTTTGTCTGGAAACAAAACCAAACAGAGCTTAGGTGTGCATGTGGTAGGTTGGCCTCTCTATGTTTTTTTGGCCAGAATATAAACAGGCTTCGTAAACAACAGTGAACCAGATGGGCATGTGAAGACCACAGAGGAGAACAGCCCAAAATTACAAGTCATAAGAAGCCAGCTACTGTACAAATAAAGAGATCATAAAGGTGGTTCATTCCATCCCAATGAGGATCTTTGGAGGACAAAGGTGCTGCTCTAAAACTCAAGTCAAAAAGTCAACATGGTACCATCACAGGGCAATGTCAGGACCAGGACATAACTTGCACCATTCTTTTATCAGTAGAAGGACCTCTTTTCACCCTTAAAACCAAACCTACCATGGAGTTTTCCTCCATCACTCCAATGCTATTAAGATTTGATACTCTTCAATATCTTCAGAAATGACCTAGATGAGGGAATAGAAAGGGAACTTAACACAATTGCAGATGATACTAAGCTGGCAGAAGTAGCCAACACAGGCAAAAAAACCCAAAAATGCCCATACAAACTGGGTGAAACCAGGCTTGATAGCAGTAAGTGTGAGCGGGATCTTGCAGTCTTAGTGGACAACCAGTTAAATATCAGCCAACAGTGTGCAGGGGCAGCCAAAAAAGCCAGTGCAATCCTAAATTGCATTAATAGAGGGATACAATCTAGATCAAGTAAGGTACTAATATCACTTTATAAAGCCTTAGTAAGACCACACCTAGAGTACCGCATCCAGTTCTGGTCACCACATATCAAAAGACACATTGAAACTCTGGAGAAGGTGCAGAAAAAGAGCAACCAAAATGATTAGGGGACTTGAAACCAAGACTTACAAAGAGAGATTGCGGGAACTGGGCATTAATAGCCTAGAGAAAAGGAGGGTCAGGGGGGACATGATAGCTCTATACAGGTACTTGAGGGGTTGCCATAGAGAGGAGGGGGTCACACTAGTTTCCAGGGCACCAGAGGGCTGGATAAAGAACAACGGTTGGAAGCTGACCAAGGAGAGATTCAACCTGAATAAGGAAGAACTTCCTGACAGTCAGAGCGATCAACCAGGGGAACAGCCTGCCTGTGGAGGTTGTAAACTGCCCAACTCTGGACACTTTCAAGAGGAGATTGGACTGCCATTTGGCTGGGGTGCTGTAGGATTTCCTGCTCAGGCAGGGGGTTGGACTTGATGACCTACATGGTCCCTTTCAACTCTAACAAACAAACAAACAATAAATAAATAAACAAACAAACAAATAAATAAACAAACAAATAAACAAAAAAATAATAATAATTAGGGGACAGGATGATGAGGGGACTGGAGGCTAAAACATATGAAGAATGGTTGCAGGAACTGGGCCTGGCTAGTCTAGTGAAGAAAAGGACCAGGGGAGACAGGATAGCAGTCTTCCAATATTTGAGGGGATGCCACAGAGAGGAGACAGTCAAGGTATTTTCCAAAGCCCCTGAAGTCCAGACAAGGAATAATGGATGGGAACTGATCAATTCAACCTAGAAATAAGGAGAAATTTTCTGACACTGAGAACAATCAACCCATGGAACAGAAGTTGCCTTCAGAAGTTGTGGGAGCTTCATCACTGGATTCTTTCAAGAAGAGACTAGACTGCCGTTTGACAGAAATTGTGTAGGGTCTCCTGTTTGGGTGCAGGGTTGGACGAGATGATCTACAAGGTCCTCCCAACTCTTTTAATGTGTAATCTAATAAAGCAAATTAAAATCCAACCACCTCTAGTAGGCTCATTAACCATCTTGGAGGTAGCCTCTTGCTCTTCTTGTAGGACTCTCAGTGAACCTTGAACCTATTATTCCCTATTTTGTATCCTGCCCAAGTGTTATCTTGTCTTATCTTATTAGCTAGGGGAAATAGAAATGAAATTAAACCTATTTGCAGACGATGCAATTATATTGACCCAGACCCCGATGGAGATGATTAAAGGTATAAGAAATATTCTACAAAAGTTTAAACAGGAATCAGAATTGTCGGTCAATATGGAAAAATCAGAGATTATGTGTTTAAATACAGGTCCAAAAGAGCAGATAGAAATTAGGAAAGAATCAGGGTTGAAGTTAGGATTAAAGAAAATTAAATATCTGGGAATTTGGTTATTGAGAAATCCAGCAAAAATTGAGGAGGTGAATTATAGATTAATATGGAGGAAAATGTTGAAACAGATGAAGAGCTGGAAAGAGAAAACACTAAGGAGAATCTCTAAAATAAGAGCCTTGAAAATGATGATAATTCCCAAAATGAGGTATCTGTTTCAGGTACTGCCAGGGGGCTATCAGCATCCAAGTTTAGAGATGGGATAAAAAACTTAATTATTGGGTTGAAGAAGATAAGAGACCAAGAATAAGAAAAAAGTGGTTTGTAGCGAATGAAAAAGAGGTTGGATGGGGAATTCCTTGTTTGGAGCTGTATAGGGAAGCATTTCAAATTGAAAGATCAATGGAGCTGCAATTATTCAAGAATAAATGTGTGAAACTGGAAAAACAGATAAACGGGGTGAAGAATGGAGAATTCATCTTTATAAAGTGGAATAGGAGCGACTTAAATAAACTAATAGGTCCCATGAAAGGGACTATGGAAATTTGGATAAAATGGCAGGGTAAAATAGGATTATATAAATCAAAACTGTCATTGATTTATGTAATAAATAAAGATAATGAAATAAACTTAAATAGGGATATAGGAGAGTTGAAGGCGAGAGGGATAACTAAGATAGAACAGTTATATGAGAAGGATGGGAGGCCAAGTAGAAATTGTATAGAATGGTGGTTGGGTAAGGGAAGATGGCTACAAATAAAGGCAAAATGTAAATATCTGATTGAAAGGGAGAATAAAGAAGCACTATTTAGGGAGGAGATAGAGATAGAGAAAATAATAAGAGAAAAAACTGAGGGTACAAAAGCGCAAGCAAGCAATATATATAAGATGTTAGTGAAGTCAGATGGGGATGTGATCCAAGGATTGACTAAATGGTGGCAAAATGAGATACAAGTAGAGGTGCAAGAGATGGAAAATACAGTAGAGAATATAAGGAAAATCAAGAATACAAGAGTTAGGGAAATGAGAAGGAAAATATTGCATAAGTGGTATTACACACCTGTTCAACTTGCACACTTTCAGCACAACGTTAAAGGTATCTGTTGGCATGGGTGCCAAGATAAAGGAGTGTTTATGCATATGCTCTGGGAATGCCCAGTGGTGCAGAACTTTTGACAAAAAGTGCAAAAATATATTAATAGGATATTAAATATAGGATGGACGATTACTAAGGAAATGGCAGTATTAGTAAAAAGTAGTGAGATGGGAGAATACAGAGAAATAAAACAAGCAGCGACAGAAAGCGCTCAGGCGGTAATAGTCTTGGGGTGGAAAGATGCAACAAAATGGACAATGCAAAATTGGTATAGGTATATGGTGGACCACGTTCAATTCGAGATTATGGATAAAAGGATGAATTTGATAATGAAACTGATTTGCAACAGCTGATGGGACGATGGGATGATGGAGCAATGGGACAAGGTAAGACGATATATGGCGAGTAGGATCTAAGACCAAGCTATAAAAAACAAGTTGGAATCACTCTATAATATGTAAAGAAATATCTCACTCTTGGGTTTAAATGATTTATACAAGAAATACCTCCAATTGGTGGTGGGGTATGATTGAATGTCTGGTGGTGGGATCGCTGAGCACATGTTATATGTTATACGTTGTGTGTGTGTTTTATATTATAAAAATCAATAAAAATATTGATTAAAAAAATCAATGCACCTTGAACTTTGTCAAGATTTGCCCCATTAGAAGAACTGCAGGACATATAAACATAATGATTTTGGGAACTAGAGTACCCAGTTAAGCTGCAGAATCCACTTTTGGTCTTTCTAATGAAAAGCTTGCCAGTTTGTAACGGACATAACAGAGCATCAAAGCTTAGTCTACACCAGCAAAGCTCTTTGTGAAGGAAGCCGATCAGTTTTGAACAATTCCACACTGCCTAGAAGCCAAAGTCAAATCCACAAGCTAAGGGTCCATGTCCATTATGCCAACTGCCAACCTGATAGGCTTATGTGCTTTGTATTTACGCTGGCTTTTTCATATCTGGTAAAAGCCAGGGGTTTGGAAGAACTCAGGAAGTCAGAAATACTTTGCATTTTCCAATATATAAAGCAAGATATTTTGGATCAGGTCATTTTTTAAAAAAGTTCATCTTTTAACTCTATGTATGTATGTATGTATGTATGTATGTATGTATGTATGTATGTATGTATGTATATCCTAATCTGCATCAACAGGGGGATACACTCCAAGACCAGGCAAGTATTAATACCACTCTACTATGCCCTGGTCAGACCACATCTGGAGTACTGCATCCAGTTCTGGTCACCACACTTCAAAAGAGACATTGAAACTCTGGAGAAGGTGCAGAAAAGAGCAACCAAAATGATTAGGGGACTTGAAACCAAGACTTACGAAGAGAGATTGCGGGAACTGGACATGGATAGCCTAGAGAAAAGGAGGGCCAGAGGGGACATGATAGCTGTATACAGGTATATGAGGGGTTGCCAAAGAGAGGAGAGGGCCACTCTATTCTCCAGAGCACCAGAGGGCCGGACGAGGAACAACGGCTAGAAGCTGACCAAGGAGAGATTCAACCTAGAAGTAAGGAAGAACTTCCTGATGGTCAGAGCGATCAACCAGTGGAACAACCTGACTGCGGAGGTTGTGAACTCCCCAACTCTGGACACTTTCAAGAGGAGATTAGACTGCCACTTGGCTGGGGTGCTTTAAGATGCCTGCTTAGGCAGGGGGTTGGACTTGATGACCTGCATGGTCCCTTTCAACTCTAACAATAAATAAATAAAAAATAAATAAAAGTATGTATGTGTGTGTGTGTTGTGTGTATGTATATGTATGTATATCTATATATCTATATCTATATCTATATCTATATCTATCTATCTATCTATCTATCTATCTATATATCATGTTTTTGCTGTATATATATCACTCTCTCTCTCTCACTCTCTCTCTCTCATAGAGCACATTATGAATGGTGAATAATCCATTCTGTAGTTTTTAAAAATGCAAAGACCGTTTACCCTAATACGCTGCAGACTAACATATTTGCTAATTGGCTTCTGTTTGAAACTTTCCTTTAAAAACCTCAAAGCAGCTTATGGTATCTTTATGATGACATCATTTCTTTACACTGTTTTGACGTACAGAACAAACAATGAGCAATAGATACATGTAAGTGTCTTCAGATGTTATTTGTGTTAATTTCTTAGCTCCTCTAACCATCATATAAGCAGAATAATAAGTCTATCAAACTACATTTCACTATCCCTAAAGCCTTAGTAAGACCACATGTAGAATCCTGCATCCAGTTTTGGTCAACACACTATAAAAAAGATGTTTAGACTCCAGAAAGAGGGCAGAGAAAAGCAACAAAGAGGATTAGGGGACTGGAGGCTAAAACAGGATGAATGGTTGCAGAAACTGGGCATGGCCAGTCTAGTGAAAGAAAGGACCAGGGAAAACAGGATAGCAGTTCCAATATTTGAAGGGCTGCCACAGAGAGAGGAGGGGGTCAAGCTATTTTTCAGAACACCACAAGGCCAGACAAGGAATCAAGGATGGAAACTGATCAAGGAGAGATTCAAACTGGACATAAGGAGACATTTTCTCCTTATTTCAACCCATGGAACAGAAGTTGCCTTCTGAAGTTTTGGGAGCTTTATCAGTGGAGGCTTTCAAGAAGAGACTGGGCTACCATCTGTCAGAAATGGTGTATGGCCGGGATGGCAAACCATTTGGTCTCTACAGCCTTGAAAGACGGCGTTTAAGGGGTGACTATCATGCATGGGATAGAAAAGGTGGATAGAGAAAAATTCTTTTCCCTATCACACAATACTGGGACAAGGGGGCCCTCCCTAAAGTTCATAGGTAAGAAAGTGAGGACAAATCAAGGGAAATATTCCTTCACCCAGATGGTCATTGGTTTATGGAATTCACTTTCAGAAGAGGTTGTGACAGCTGTCAGTCTTGATAGCTTCAAGGCAGGATTAGACAGATTCATGGATGGCAAGTGTATTGATGGTTATTGAAATGGATGAATCTATGTTGGTTGAGGCAGGCAGGGTTTCCTTGAGTACCATTTGTTGGGGGTGAAGGAAAAGGGAGGGTCTTGCCTTCACTTTCCGCTCAAGATCCCCATGGACAATTGGTGGACCACTCTGTGACACAAAATGCTGGACTCGATGGGCTTTTACCTAATTCAGCATTAGTGTTGGGCAAACCGAACTCGCACAATTTGGGTCCATACCAAATTTTGCGGTGTTCAGTATACCGAATCTGAACCCGATTTTTTTTGAAAATCCGTGCCGAAATTCGGGTTCAGTTCAGGCAACATGGCAAAATGGCGGACCAATGGACAGCCTTCTTCTTACCTGAAGCCATGCGGTCTCCGGACATCAAGTTAAATTAAAGGCTGGGATTGGGCATGTGTCCTGCTGACCACTGATTGGCCAGCAGTATGCATGGCTTGGATTGGTCCCCAAGGACACCTGACCTGCCTCTATAAAAGGCAGCACCTTGCTGTCCAGCCCCATTGTAAGAGATACCAGCTAGCAGGGAAAGTCTGTGTTATTTATATTGACAGGGAGAGATAGATTAGCTTTCACTTTGTTTCTGCTACAAAGAAAGAGAGATATTGACCTCAAAGACTCTTCATACAAGTTGAAGAGACAAGAAAACTTTGGTGAGCATCCAGGCAGAGCAGGGCAGGGCTGAAGAAGAAAAAGACAGGGGGAGGCAGGGGGCCAGTTGCTTTTTTAAACCATTTTTTCCTTTCATTCATTTTGTGTACAAATGCATTTTAGGGCACAACAATATTACTTTGTGGGTATTCTTGGAGTTATTTTCTCTATCCTATACTTCCACTTTCAAATTTTTAAACATTTTTTTCTTTTCATTCATTTTTATTTTCTGACCCCAGGGCCCGCATTCTCAACTCTGCCAGTTACTGGATGGCCGCCCTGCTGGATCCCCGTTATAAGGACAGCTCCTTCATACCAGTGCCCGAGCGGGAGCACAGAATACACGAGTACAAGCGTGCGCTCAAGGATGCATTATTGGAAGAGTTGCCACAACAATTGGAGTGCCCAGTGGTGGCATGCGGAGTAGGAGTAGGACGCAGTCGGCAATGCAGCAGGGACACTGGCAGCACCGCAGGGGGGTGGTCATTGTCAGACATTGCAAATATGCATGACGTCATATTCAACATCCACATAGATCCACCACCCTCGGATGTAATGCCCCATAGCAGAAGGCATCACGTGACCCGCATGATAGATGACTACCTGTCCACGTGCATGATAGTTCTTAGCGATGCCTCCACCAACTTCAATTTTTGGGTAGGTAAATTGAACACATGGCCAGAGCTTGCCCTCTATGCCCTGGAAGTGCTGGCCTGCCCCATGGCAAGCGTCCTGTCAGAGAGTGTGTTCAGCACCGCAGGAGGGGTCATCACTGACAGAAGGATCCGCCTATCCACAGACAACGTTGACAAACTGACATTTCTTAAAATGAACCAGGCGTGGATCACAGAGAATGTTGCTGTGCTACCACCTGAGTGAGTAGTTAGAGCGTTCGCTACCATCACCACCAACACCACTCTCACAGTTGTAAAATTCATGTTATGTATGTATATAGTCAGTTATATTTTTATGGTGAAAGTTTGGATATAGTTTGTATTTGACTAAAGTTTGTGTTCAATAAACCTATTTTTTGCACAGATTTGCTCTGAGAGCCTAAATGGATGTTCCTTCCAAGTTGTGTCACCTATTGAAAATCTGAGATATCCAAATGTATTTTCATGGGAAAACTTTTAGTTGTCCTGAGTTCGAATCCAGTCAATGGCTGTACTGTGCACCTGCCCAGGAAGAAAAAAATTCTTTTGGAAAAATGGTTGCAGGGAGCCTAAATGCAGGGAGTCTTCAGAGAGGGGCGGCATACAACTCTAATAAACTATAAACTATGTTCTCTCCCAGAACTGTCACCGTTTGTAAATCTGAGATATGCAGACTTATAGTAATGGGATGTAATGTTCTGGTTTGGGTTTGACAAACATGGTTTGTGTTCTCTCTCCACCAGTTGCAATTTGCCAGTGTGCCACTCTTGTCCAGTGTGCAAAGCCATCCAGCCATGGCAACAGAACAAGAGAAAGAGGAGGTGTCTAGGGCATCATCTGGGAAGGATGATGAGACTCAAATCACTGATCTTGCAGCTTACTGCAATGTAGAGTCTGAGAGTAAGGCTAACGGGGAGGAGTCGGTGGAAGAAGATACCAGGGGTGATGACGAGGTGCTAGATCACACGTGGACCGAAAACCCTCAGTGTTCAGTCTGCTGTTACTACTGTCCACAGTGGCCAGTGACCCAGCGCGCCACATAGCGCATGCCCTCCAATCATACAGGATTGCTGTGCAAAATCTGGTGGGTGGCTGCTGTTGCGTCCTTTTGCTACTCTGTGTCTCCCTGTTCACTCTCTTGCAAATTTAATTTGTGGGCAACCACAGGGCCACTGTGTTTCTCTGCCTTTCCTTTTCTGTGTAATCTGAACCCTCTAGCACTCTCTGTAAATTTAATTTGTGGGCAACCTCAGGGCCACCTTCTTTCTTTGCCTTTCCTTTTTCTCTGCAAGACAAAGCCGCTAGCGCTGTCTCTCAATTTAATTTGTGGGCAACCACAGGGCTGCCTTCTTTCTCTGCCTTTCCTTTTTCTGTGTAACCTGAAGGCTCAAACTGCTACTACTGGTCACAGTGGCCAGAGACTGATAGCGCCACAGAGCGCATGGCCTTCCATCACATGGGATTACTGTGAAAAAGGGGATGCTTGCCGCATATCGGATTTCTGGGTAAATGCTGGTGGGTGATTGCCGCATATGAGATTACTTTGGAAAATCTGGTGGGTGGCTGCTGTTCTGTCCTCCTGCTACTCTGAGTCCCCCTGTTAACCCTCTTGCAAATTTAATTTGTGGGCAACCACAGGGCCACTGTGTTTCTCTGACTTTCCTTTTTCTGTGTAATCTGAAGCCTCTAGTGCTCTCTGTAAATTTAATTTGTGGGCAATCTCAGGGCCACCTTCTTTCTCTGCCTTTCCTTTTTCTATGCAAGACAAAGCCACTAGCGCTGTCTCTTAATTTAATTTGTGGGCAACCACAGAGCCGCTTTCTTTCTCTGCCTTTCCTTTTTCTGTGTAATCTGAAGCCACTAGTGCTGTCTCTTAATTTAATTTGTGGGCAACCGCAGGGCCGCCTTCTTTCTCTGCCTTTCCTTTTTCTATGCAAGACAAAGCCACTAGCTCTGTCTCTCAATTTAATTTGTGGGCAACCACAGGGCCACCTTCTTTCTCTGCCTTTCCTTTTTCTATGCAAGACAAAGCCACTAGCTCTGTCTCTCAATTTAATTTGTGGGCAACCACAGGGCCACCTTCTTTCTCTGCCTTTCCTTTTTCTATGCAAGACAAAGCCACTAGTGCTGTCTCTCAATTTAATTTGTGGGCAACCACAGGGCTCCCTTCTTTCTCTGCCTTTCCTTTTTCTGTGTAAGCTGAAGCCTCAAGCTGCTACTAGTGGTCACAGCAGCCAGAGACCAATAGCGCCACAGAGCAGATGGCCTTCCATCATATGGGGTTACTGTATAAAAGGTGATGCCTGCCGCATATTGGATTGCTGGGTAAAAGCTGGTGGGTGGCTGCTGTTGCCTCCTCCTGCTACTCTGCGTCCCCATTCACCCTCTTGCAAATTTAATTTGTGGGCAACCACAGGGCTGCCTTCTGCGGCTCTATTTTTAAAAGGTTCGGGGTTCAGGTTCGGGTTCGGGGTTCGGTGACATCATCTGAATTTTTTGCAAAGTTTGCCCGAATCCGTCGAACCCGAACTTCGTTGGGTTCGCCCATCACTATTCAGCATGGCTCTTTTTAGGTTCTTATTTAACCAAAAGAAATGGAGCTTAATTTATATAAGATTCTCAGCCATCCAGGTCCTGGTTGATCTAAAGGTGCTTTTTAGGAGACAACTGGACTTTCTTGTTTTTCTTTTGAAAGCATTTTGCTTCTCATCCAAGATGCTTCTTCAGTTCTGATTGAATGGTGGAGAGTGGAAGGATTTATATTTTTTGCTGATCTTGTTTTGCTTTGAAGATATTTTGCTTGTCATTCAAGAAGCTTTGGTTCAGCTTCTTCCAAACTGAAGAAGCTTCTTGGATGAGAACCAGAATCAGAATAGAGCTGGAAGGAACCTTGGAGATTTTCTAGTCCAGCCCCCTGCTCAAACTGGAAATCCTATACCATTTCAGACAGGTGGCTATCCAGCCTGTTCTTAAAACCCTCCAGGGATGTGAAACATGTTCAAGCAAAACAAAAATAGTCCAGTTATCCTGGACAACAACAAAAATACAACAACAACAACAACAACAACAAAAAGCACATTTGGGACAATTTCTATAAGGTCCTTCCTCAAACCCATCCACATTCTTTGAAAAGCGAGACAAAAGATCCACCCAAGACAGACAAGTGCTTGGGTCACTTCACAGAGGAGTTGAAAAGAGAGTGGGAGGAGTGAAAAGGGATCACCTTAGGCTGGGCACTGACCCACAACCGAGTGATCACATCACAAGTGCACATGTGTGTACAGTGCGCCAACAACAGCATCTTTCCCTTCGCTAACTCAAACAGACACCAGAAACCGGAACAGCACAATTACACAAAGCTCGCCACCCCTCTACCCCTTGGGCCTTTTAGCCTTTGAAAATACGCACACACAATCACACACACATACTTCAACAAAACCCTGAAAAATGGGTGAAATTTTCAGTATTGCTATTCAACTGCCTTCCTTTCGGAGAACTCTTGATCAGAAAAAAAACCCTGAGCCTGATACAATACAGGAGAGAGAGACAAAATGGCCAGGGGGAGTTGTGATATTTGTATTTGATACAACCCCCTTTTGTGGCAAATCTCACCACAAAAGGAGAACACTTCAAAAGCAGACCCAATGATCTTGCTTTTCGTGGGGTGCCTTCTACACCGGTCCAGCAGTTAAACATATTTAGCAAACCCTCAATATTTGTGTGCTCAGTGAATCCAGACTATTGAAATCATCTTTGGAGTTCTTTGCATTATCCAAATACAGAACAGGGATTTATTTTGCAACCAGGTTCAAACGTGTTTTACAAATGCTAAGAGGCACCTTGTAGAAAAAGCAGAGACAAATGTTTTCTCTCCTCAAACAGAACTCAACCTGAAAAGGAAATTTAGCCCAGGATTGAAATTAAACACATATCCAGGCTGCCCAATTTGTCTCATTTTTTACTCTCCTTTAGGTGAAATTTTAAACCGCAGTCTCAAGGAAACCCCTATCTAATACTCTTTACAAGAATTTTCTCAATCGCTTGGCATTTTAACACAGTATTTCTCCTCCAAGAGTTACGTTTGTAAAGGGAAATCATTTTTTTTAAAATCAGTCTGTGCCTCCTTTTTCAAGATCCGCCCCATTAGACTTAGATTAGATTTATTAAATAAATCAAAGGACGGTTGGTTGCAGGAATTGGGGATGTCTAATCTAACAGAGAGAAGGACCAGGAGAGACATGATCGCAGTGTTCCAATATCTCAGGAGCTGACACAAAAAAGAGGGAGTCAGGCTATTCTCCAAAGCACCCGAAGGCAGAACAAGAAGCAATGGCTAGGAACTAATCAAGGAGGGAAATAATTAAAACAATTAACCGGTGGAACAACCTGCCTCCAGAAGTTGTGGTTCTTCCATCCATGGAGGTTTTTGAGAAAAAAACAGATGCATTGGTTCAGGAACACCATGAAGATTGACTTGAGATTTGAAATAAATCTTGTTATATTTTATTTTATTTATTTATTTATTTATTTTATTTGTCAAACAATTATAGTATTATAGTACATATTAACATAACATAACATAACATAAGTAGAACGTAGTAATAGAAAGGATAATAAGACAGTAGGACAGGAACATTAGGCACATAAGTGCACTTATGCACGCCCCTTACAGACCTCTTAGAAAAGGGGAGAGGTCAATTGCAGATAATGTAAGGTTGAAGATTTTGGGGTTGGGGGAAGCAACATTCTATTGCTGAAATCGTATTTTCTGCAGTCACGTTTGGAGCGATTTACATTCAGTTTGTATCTATTATGTGCTCTTGTGTTGTTGTTGTTAAAGGTGAAGTAGTCACTGACAGGGAGTACATTATGATGTATGATTTTATGAACAACAGTTAAATCAGTTCGGAGACGCCGTAGTTGTAAATTTTCTAGATTTAGTATTTGAAGTCTGGAGGAGTAGGGTAATTTGTTACGTGAGGAGGAGTGAAGGACTCTTCTTGTGAAGTATTTCTGGACTCCTTCGATTGTATTAATATCTGATATGCAGTGTGGATTCCACACAGGTGAACTATATTCTAGAATAGGTCTGACAAATGTTTTGTATGCTCTGGTTTCTAGAGAAGAAGCTATATAAGATTAGGTTTACAATCCTTAATGCTTTTTAGCAATGCTGTTACAGTGGGCTCTAGCACCTAGGTAATTGGAAATGAGTACTCCAAGGTCTTTGACTGAGTGAGGGTCCGCTGTTAGTTCAGTTTTACCAAGTACATATTTAGTATTCAG
Source organism: Erythrolamprus reginae (assembly GCF_031021105.1). Classification (NCBI taxonomy): domain Eukaryota; kingdom Metazoa; phylum Chordata; class Lepidosauria; order Squamata; family Dipsadidae; genus Erythrolamprus; species Erythrolamprus reginae. The sequence goes on along the minus strand of NW_027248542.1, from coordinate 83,179 downwards.
ATTCTTTTTACCAATGTGTAGGACGGAGCATTTGTTGGTAGAGATTTGAAGTTGCCAGTTGTTAGACCATTCAGCTGCATGGTCAAGGTCCTTTTGAAGGGTAGAAGTGTTGTCAGTGGTATTATCTAACCCTCAAAGACAATTAAACAGCTAACCCGAACCCCACTAACTAAAAAGCAAAACAACGCTCACAGGTTATGAGATTACACCAGGAAACAGGAACCATCTAAACCAATGGAGCATTCAATGGATGAAAAGCATGAATTGCCTTGAATGTGAATGAGTTCTACTCCTCCATATCTTGGAGGTTTTCAAGAAAAGACCAGAGAGCCATTTGTCTGGGATGATGATCTCCAGCTTGAGTAGGGGGGTGGGCTAGAAGACCTTCGAGGTCCCTTTCAGTTCTGTTGTCCTGTTATCTCCAATTTATCACCCTTAAAAAGAGGCAGTGGCAGCAAGCTGGGACGGGTGAGTGAGAGAGGCAAGGAAAACAGCTAGAGAAACCAAGGGCCTTTTATTCAGTAATCTCCTTACGTCATTCTCAACAGCTCAGCCGCTGTTGGTAGGATAAGCAGCTGAATCAAATGGTTTGTAGGTCAAGAGGTATACAGTGGCAACCAACCTCACCAGCCCTTCATTCGTCTGTTGTCGGCATTGTCTGACAGCCTCTCAGACTTTCAAAAGCCAGGATAAAGCAGAGATTTTGCCCCCAACAGTGCATGTTAGTGTTTGTGCGTGTGTACTCGCACAATCACACATGATCATTTACATCTTTGGAGATATGGCAGGGGGGGGGGAAGCAGAAGATTGCAGAAGATAGAACAAGGTGCTGACAAGGTTTAGAGAATTTAAAATTGTACCTTGGACGTGGTCAAACCCCTGTGCAGTCCAATAAAGCATGAAGGTTTTTACAGGACAAAGATTTCCCTAGCCCTACTTATACAAGCCTACTCTTGAACCCAGAATCACCAGATAGTTTTCCATAACTCAACATTCTTCCTCAGGTTGTTATTCTGCAGAAATGTCAAAACTGCAACCTGGATTCCATCCGGCAAGGAGCCATCAATCGAGGGACACATTGGGAACTGGGATTTTCTGCTACCCAATTTTTAGTGATCCTGATTCAGAAGCCATTTTTCTAGTTTGTACCATCCATCATTCTTCCAATCTCATGAGAGACAAACAGGAGATGGGGCTGCCTCTAAATTTGATCCCTTCCATTCATTCATTTTTTTAAAATTAAAAATAAATTTTCTTAAATACATATACACACACAACATACAGTACAAAACACAAATGTTTTAAAAGAAAATTGGACGAATGTGAGACAAATCTGTATAATAGTTCTAACTATGTATACATTCTGTTGCATATTTTAAATAATAGTTAAATATTTTTTTCCCTTAAGGAATTATAATCTTAATTAGTATAAATAATCTTAGATCTCCATATTTCCATTAAACACTTTTCACTAGGTGATTGCTCTTTATATTCATCCATCCATCCATCCATCCATCCATCCATTCATTCATTCACTCGTTTGTTTGTTTATATTTATATGCCGTTCACTCCAAAAAGGACTCAGAGCAGCTAACGATAGTCATAAACGCAACATCAATTAAAAATACAGGCATAAAATCACCAATACAATAAAATCTATAATATCTAAAAAAAACATGCATGCCACTCGTCCAGCCAATCCTAATTCCAGGCCTGCCAGAAAAGCCAAGTCTTAACGCCCCATCCGGCTCCTTTCGCCCCCTTAACATACTAAACATTGAATAATGCACGCTGCTTATTCAACTCTTGTTTTAGAGCACCATATCTATTCATATCAGGGATGGATTCATGCCGCTTCAAACCGGATCGCCCAAACCGGTAGCGCCCCACTGGTGATGTCACGATGGTGTCACGGATCCAGTTCAGTTGGTGCTGGTCTGTGGGTGCCGCCATCTTTTTTTGGGTGGGGGATTTTTTCTGATTTTTTTTTTTACTGTTTTGAAGTTTTTTCGTTTGCTGCTGCCTGAAAAAGGACCGTCCCGGCCACCCCCGAGGCTTATACTTATCTTTATTCCTTCGCCCGAATCACAGCTGATCAGTTCCTCAGCTTTGTTTCTGGCTGGTTATGGCTGCTGAGCATGCGCAGAAGCAGAATAATGGTTTGGTTAATTTTTTTATATTGTTTATAATATTGGTATAATAATAGAGTTTGATTTCACTATGGCGTATTTGAAGTATTAAAGGAAAAGGATATTATTTTAGTAAGGTTTAAAAGAAATTAAGCTTGAACTCAATTAGACAAAAAATACATGACAAAATTAGAGGTCAAGGTTATGGGTGTTGGATTGACACTGAAAGTAATTAATTTGGAACTAATAACTTTTGGGGGGAGATTAATTATAAAAAATGTAGTAACTCAATACTGTATTTATTATAACATGAAAATATTTTTAAATGTATTGAAGAAGTTTGTATGGAGAAAAAAAATTCCCCAAGAATTGCTAGAGGGGATGTTGCGAACTGGTGGTGAAGGTAAGTGGAACCCAACCCTGATTCACACATTCATGAACTTCCCTATGTTGATCAACACAAGAGACCTGGCTGAAATACCTTGCTGTACTTCACCTATGCTGTGGAGCCCAGTTCTTATGTTTTGCAAGGGAAATTGCTAGGAAGAGGGGGTGGGAAAGGGATATGTAAAAAGTTTTTTTAAAACAGACCTTATCTCCAGTTTCTTATTACCATATATTATTTTCAGGTCTCTTGTGTATACATGGTCCAGAAAATATTTAGAGCTGGAAAGTCTCATTATGAATGAATGAATGAATCAATCAATCAATCAACAAGGAGGAAAGGACACTTAAGTCTATCTTATTTGATTAGAGGACTGGAGATGATTAGGGGACTGAAGGCTAAAACACATGGTTGCAGGAACTGGATATGTTTAGTTTAATGAAAAGAAGGAACAGGGGAGACATGATTGCAGTGTTCAAATATCTCAGGGATTGCCACAAAGAGGAAGGAGTCAAGCTATTCTCCAAAGCACCTGAGGGTAGGACAAGACGCAATGGATGGAAACTAATCAAGGAGAGAAGCAACTTAGAACTAAGGAGAAATTTCCTGACAGAACAATTAATCAATGCAACAGCTTGCCTCCAGAAGTTGTGAATGCTCCAACACTGGAAGTTTTAAAGAAAATGTTGGATAACCATCTGTCTGAAGTAGTGTAGGATCTCCCGCCCAAGCAGGGGGTTGGACTGGAAGACCTCCAAGGTCCTTCCAACTCTGTTTTGCTGTTGTTGTTGTTGTTGTTGTTGTTGTTGTTGTTGTTGTTGTTGTTATTATTATTATTATTATTATTATTATTATTATTATTATTTCTATTGCATCCAGAAAGGTTGCAACTGAAAGGAAAGTTGTAAGATGGCTCAAAGTTGTACGAAAGAAAGAAAGAAAGGAAAAGATAAGAAAAGAAAAGATAAAAATGGGGGCTCTGGAATTATTTCACCCAATATTTGGCACTGTCCATGAGTCAGATAAACAGTTCTCCAAGTTACTGTCCTGACAAAATTAACTGTTAAATAGGCCACTTGGTTTCCTAGCTAGAATAATTGATAATAATAACAATAACAATAACAATAATAATAGTAATAATAATAACAACAACAACTACCACCACAACAACGATGATGCTACATTCCTCTCTCTTCTTTGACACTTCTGCTCTGTGGTTCCACAGACCCCCTTTGATCCATTCAAATGCAAAACCAAGAGGGATGAGCAGTTTTATATCCCTCAAGCCATCCCTCTGCTGACCACCTAATTATTTCAGTGCTGTTTAATGTCTATGTATGTTAATCTATAGAGTGTGGCTGTATTATTATTATTATTATTATTATTATTATTATTATTATTATTATTATTATTATTGTTAATAATCCTTCTCCTTATCTTCCTCCCCTCCTTTGATTAGGATTATTGTTATTAAGATTTAATATTCAATTCACAGTCTGGGACATCATCATCAACACCATCATTATTATATTTTATTCATTGAACATGAAAATCAGTAAATTGAACATTTAAAAATGTGTCGCAAATATCATTGACCGATGCTGATGGTTGATACGGGTTGCTAACAGCCTCCTAGGTATATCAACCAAATGTCTTCTTAAAATGTATATTGTTGATTTAATCTTTAATTCCATTCACAGTCTGGGACTGCTAGAAATTTAACAGTTCATGTACCTAACCAAGAACCTAAGAACTGTTCAGGTAACATCTGAATATACAGGCAGTTCCGAGTAAGATGTGGGTTTGATTTTTTTTGGGAAAGTCAGAATATTCTCACGTCTGATAAATTCAACATTTCCATGTTTCTAGGCAGCCTTTTGGGTATTGCCCCAAGGGCTCTTGTTACTATTGGTATAACTATTAGTTTCTTCCTCCACTGTCGCTCAACTTCAATTTGCAAATCAAGACATTTTTTTATTCCCCCCACCCCCTAGTTATTACTATTATTATTCTCTCCATTGCTTTGCATAGAAACCGAGAGCTTCCACACCCGGAGAGACAAATTCCTTGTGTGTCTAATCACACTTTGGCCAAACAAAGTATTTAATTCAGTTCATACCCGAGCTATCTAACACACTTTCTAATCACACGCCTGGTGCAAATCAAGAGGCAAAGGAGAAAAGGCAAGTCTCTTCCAGCTTAGTGAATCACAGCCAGATGTGGTCCCTTGGCATGAAAGCCACCCGGCCAGAGAGGAATCAACAATGGAACAGAACCAGCTACATTGGATAAGGGGGTAAATCCTGGATTCCACCTCAGTGTTAAGTTGCACAGAGATGTGCCCCCCCACTGTCAGGATTGGGCAGGTTTGCACACACACATCCATTATCCACCAGTGTCTTGCAATTTTTATTTATTTAACAAATTTATATGTCGCCCATTTCCAGTGGACTCTGGATGGCTAACATAATTTAAAACAATACAAAAGTTGCAATATCAAAATAAAATATAGAAACAGTTAATAACTCTTTTAGTAACATTCATACAATTTCCAAAAAAAGAAAAAAGTTGCCAACTGGAATTTTAAACATTTTTCACCTGGACAAAGCTTATATGGGGTGTGAAAATCCACAACTCTCAGTCCCTCCCTTCCGAGAAGTTGAAAGCCCTGTGTGTGTGTGTGTGCGCGCGCGCGTGTGTTTTGGTGGTTCCCTGACAAGTTGGCCACCCCGTTTCCTGCAAAGGCGCCCACCCACCCAGCCCTTCCGCAGCTCAGCTCCGAAGGCGCACCCATGGGACTCACCTTTGCAAAGCAAGACTCCCAAGAGTGAACCGACAGCCAGGAGACCGCTGGGCGCAGCCCCCATCCTGAAGGCACCCCTCGCGCCCCCCTCGCCTCGCCTGCCTTCTTTCCCGCCGGGAGCCGCTTCTCAAGACTCCAAGCCGGCTTCCCAAGCCGACCGTTTTGCCTGCGAAGGACGCGTCTCCAGTCCCGTCTCCATCCGCATCCGAGCGAGCGCCTTCTCCCGGTCAAATCCTGCTCCAGACGGGGGGAGGCGGCAAGAGAAGAGCCCGCGCCCACCACCGACCCCCGAGATTTCCCCGATGCCCGGACATCCAGGAAAGGCTCCTTCTCTCTCCCCCCTCCACACTTGCCCGCCTTCCGCAGAGGGCGCGCGGCTAGCGAAGCGCGCAGCGCCGAGGCGCAGCCGAGGAAAAGAGATGCTAAAAGGGGGTCTGAAAGTTTTCCCTTGCTTCTTCCTTCTTCTTTTCCCCTGGCGCCTCCCTGCTCCAGCCCGGGGTGGTGCCTGGAAACGGAAAGGTGGGGAGGGCGGCTGGGTGGGCGACTGATAGCGCCGCTCCTTGGGCGACTCCAACGCAGTCCCTTCGAAGGACGCTTCGCAAAGCGTAGGAAACACAACCTGAGCTTGCAAGAATCATACAAAGGAAAAAGAGGGAGCCATCCCCCTTCTTTAAGGAGGAGTGGGGTTTGGGGGGTGTCGACACCCGAGGAGACTTCCAGAGGGGGAGTCAAACCCCGCAAACCCCAGAGTCTGGCAGAGGGGGCGAGAAAGGCGAAAGAGAGGCGGATCCTTCCCAACCGACCTCCCCAATCCGAGGAAGGTTTTTTCTCACACACTCTCGACCCCCCCTCCTCTTCCCCCTTCTCGATTTTTTTTACACCCCACCCCTCCTCCCTTTTTTGCGTTCAGTCCAAAGATCTGGCTGGCGTGACTAAAGTCGACCAGGAGCGCGTTTGAGGCCCCATCTCCCCGCTCTGACGCGCGTTGGAGAGCTGCTCTCGCTTGCTTTTGGGAAGCTTTCCCCCGGCCAAGGGTACAAAAGAGGCTACAGAAGAGAGCGCCCTGGATCTGGCAGCTTGGTTTGCAACCATGGGCTGAAACTGCTCCCGGAGACCGCTAGGGGGCTTGCAAAGAGAAACGACTGTCTGTGGCCCTCTAGTGGTCGGGTGCGGGATGACAGTCCGGATGAAGTCGAATAGAGCTGGAAGGGAGCTTGGAGGTAGGGAGAACCTACCGCAGTGATGGCAAACCTTTTTTTCCTGGGGTGCCAAAAGAGTGTGGGTGGGTGCTATCACACATGAGCGAGTGCCCACACTCATAATTCAATGCCTGGGGAGGACGAAAACAGCTTCCACCGCTTTTCAGAAGCCCTCTGAAGGCCAGAAATGGCTTGTTTCCCAACTTCTGGTGGGCCCAGTAGGCTTGTGTTTCACCCTCCACAGGCTCCAAAGGCTATTTTGGATAAGTGACTGTCTAGTGCAGTGATGGTAAACCTATGGCATAGGTGCCACAGGTAGCATGCGGAGCCATATCTGCTGGCACGTGAGCCGTTGGCCTAGCTCAGCTCCAATGTGCATGTGTGTGCCGGCCAGCTGACTTTTGGCTCTGGGAGGGTGTTTTTGGCTTCCAGGGAGCTTCCGGGGGATGGGGGAGGGTGCTTCTACCCTCCCTTGGCTCCAGGGAAGCCTTTGGAGCCTGGGGAGGGCAAAATATGAGCCTACTGGGCCCACCAGAAATAAGGAAACAGGCCATTTCCAGCCTCCAGAGGGCCTTATGGGAATTATGGGTGTGGGCTCTCACGCAGGCTCGATAGCATGTGCGCACACTCTTTTGGCACCCAAGGGAAAATAGGTTCACCCTCACTGGTCTAGTGTCTTTTTCCTGGCAAGTAGATGGGGAAGAAATAGATAGCTTTTATTTACCTCAGAGTTTAAGAAAACTAAGATCATACCATCTGGCCCTCTCAATTCCTGGCAAATAGATTGGGGAAGAAATGGAGGTAGTGATAGATATTATTTGCCTGGGCTTCAAGATCACCACAGATGGGGACTGCAGCCAAGAAATGAAAAGACGCTTGCTCTTGGGGTGGAAGGCTAGGGCAAATCTAGACCACACACTAAAAAGCAAAGACATTACCTGGACAATAAAAGTGCGTATAGTCAAGGCGATGGTTTTCCCAGTTGCAATGCATGGCTGTGAATGTTGGGCCATAAGAAAGGCTGAGCACCAAAGAATGGAAGCCTTTGAACTCTGGTGCTGAAGAAGACTCCTGCGAGTCCCTTGGACTGCAAGCGATCCAACCGGTCAGTCCTAGAGGAGATCAACCCTGGCTGCTCTTGAGAAGGCCAGATCCTGGAGATGAAACTCAAATACTTTGGCAGCCTAATGAGAAGGAAGGACTCACTGGAGAAGAGCCCAATGCTGGGAACGATTGGGGGGAAAAGAAGAAAAAGGGGACGACAGAGAACGAGGTGGCTGGATGGAGTCACTGAAGCAGTCGGCATGAGCTTCAATGGACTCCGGGGGATGGTAGAGGACAGGAAGTCCTGGAGGAACATTGTTCATGGGATGGCAATGGCTCGAACATGAGTTATTAACTAACAACAAGAAAAGTGTTGCAGTCAGGTCAGTTAAAAAGTCCCCTTCATCCAGATGGGGTTTTAATCTTGGCAGGTGTCTCTCTGCATTTGCAATTTTCTAAAGCAGCTTCTAGAGAGCCCAATGGTGGGAACGATTGGGGGCAAAAGAAGAAGGAGGTGGCTGGCTGGAGCCACTGAAGCAGTCAGCATGAGCTTAAGTGGACTCTGGGCCATGGTGGAGGACAGGAAGGTTTAGAAGAAGGAGCTCCATGAGGTCACGACGGGTTGGACATGACTTTGCAACTAACAACAAGTGTTTTCTTAAGAACCTTCAAAGTAGTCAAGTTGAAAGGCAGTTATTCCATTGTCTTATATTAGTTACCGCAGAGTAAGGTGTAAGTAGGCTTGCAGCCTTGAACTCCTTGTAGTCTTGAACTCGCCTCCACTGGCTTATCCCAGAACTAGTAAACATAGTTAGATTTAACGAGGGTAGCCGAGGAACCTCTTAGAGATGTTTCTGATTCTCCCTCACCTCTGGGCAGGTCAGGCACTCAAGAAGAACAGATGTTGACTCAAAGGTGCTTTTTCAGGAGGCAACTGAACTTTCTTGGTTTTCTTTTCTATTTCTTTTGAAGATGTTTCTCTTCTCATCCAAGAAGCTCCTTCAGCTCTGACTGGATGGTAGGGAATGGAAGGATGTCTACTTCTTGCAGACAGCTGGTCATTTGCATCCTTTTGGAGGGTCCTTGAAGCACTTGGAGGCTTATCTGTGTTCTCAAATGGTGCAAATGGTCCCTGGAATCTGCATTTTTTTTCTCTGGAAATCCATTCCTCCTCCCGTACCATTCCAAGAGGATTCATCCCAAGCTAAAAGTCTGTAGGGATTCTCAGTCCTCCAGATCCCAGTTGTCCCAAAGGTGCTTTTTCAGGAAGCAATTGGACTTTCTTGTTTTTTCTTTTGAAGACGTTAGTGTTGGTTTCCTGCTGTGCACCACCCTCGCATCCGCTGTTTTCGCTGGGAGATGCACCCTGGGCCAGTATTTTGCTGCTTCCAGGGTAGCCCCAGGAGCCAGATCTAAGCACCACATGGGCCTGATCCAGCCCCTGGGCCTTGAGTTTGACACCCCTGATATAGGAGAAGGAGAAAAAGGGGAGTTCTCTGTTACTACTTAGCCCATCCACACTAAAGCCTCTGTGTCTTCAAAAAAATGCACTTAGGCTAGCCCTGTGATGGGGAACCTACAGCATGCAAGCCACAGATGGCACATGGAGTTATATCGGAGGGCATGTGAGATGCTGTCCCGTGTCAGCTCCTGCATGCATGCACGCTCTGACCTGCTGTTTTTTGGCCTTCAGGAAGATCGTTCCACCCTCTGGATGCTTCAGGGAAGTTTCCCTGAAGTCCCGGAGTACAAAAAACAGCACAATGAGCGAACCGTTTTTCTGAACCCCCCGTTTGCCCATTTGTCCCCATCCCAGGCTTCGGCGAGGCCTGTGTCCATGTGTGGGGACAGAGGGGATTGTCTTTTCTCCTTGCCTTGCTCATTCTTTACTTTATTGGAGGTGAAAATTATTAATTGAAGGCCCTCAGTGGTAGCAACGCATCAGATATTCATGCGTGAAGACAAAAATAGATCAGCTACCGTCTTCTCTTGATCTTCATCCTCATCTTCAAAGTGAAGATATTTCTTCTTCCTCCTCCTCCTTTTTTCTTTTTCTTCCTCTTCTCAATCAACATCAGCTCAACTTGAGCTCAACTTTAGTGGGGAACAACTCTCCTCCTCCTCCTCTTCCTTCATCTCCTCCTCCTGTTTCTTCATCTCTTCCTCCTCCTCCATCTCCTCCTCTTCCATCTCCTCCTCCTCCTGCTGTATCCCAACATCTGTATTTCACTCTCACTTCCAGTTCATACCCCACCAATCTGCTCTTTAGGAAATTCTGTCGGTTGGAGAAGTCAGAATAAGCTCAGAGCCACAGACAAAAGAAATGCAAACTGGCTAGTTTTGTTGAGCAAGTATTTCTGACTCGGGGATTACCGGGCTCCAATTTGTAATTGGTTAATTAAACAGCAAAGAAGGAAGAGAGCAAACTATGGAAAGCAAGAGCTGTCAATCTCGAGAAGAGACTGAATAAAAGCTAGGGATTTTTCTTGTTTCTCTGAGGTTGCAACTTGATTGTTGATCATTCCCAAAGAAATGTAAAAAACAAAAAACAAAAACCCAAACAAGCAAAGATGCCTTCATGTCCCAGAAGTGTTCTGATATTTATTTCAAATGTAATTGTATTTATTTATTTGTTTGTTTGTTTGTTTGTTTGTTGATTGATTGATTGATATGCCACCCTTCTCCAAGGACTCAGGATGGCTTACAACTCATCAAAACAGTAAAATATCCCAAATCCAATTATAAAATTAACTAACAAATCTAAAATCCCAATTTATTAAGAATCAATCACTCACATTCAAACAATATAATATGGACCCCATTCATCAACCAGGGGCAAATATCTAATAGTTCCAGGCCTGTTGGCACAAGTCTTGAAGGTCTTGCGGAAGGCGAGGAAACATTGAAACATAGAAACATAGAAGCATAGAAGACTGACGGCAGAAAAAGACCTCATGGTCCATCTAGTCTGCCCTTATACTATTTCCTGTGTTTTATCTTAGGATGGATATATGTTTATCCCAGGCATGTTTACATTCAGTTACTGTGGATTTACCAACCACGTCTGCTGGAAGTTTGTTCCAAGGATCTACTACTCTTTCAGTGAAATAATATTTTCTCACGTTGCTTTTGATCTTTCTCCAAACTAAGGAGGATGGGGGCAGTAGGAATCTCTGGGGGGAGCTGGTCCAGAGGGCCAGGGCCCGCACAGAGAAGGCTCTTCGTCTAGGCCCCATTATCTAGTTGATGGGACCTGGAGAAGAATGACTATGTGGGACCTGACCGGATGCTGGGATTCATGTGGCAGGTGGCGGTCCCATAAATAATCCGGTCCAATGCCATGTAGGGCTTTATAGGTCATAACCAACATTTGAATTATGTTTGGAAACCTATCGGTAACCAATGCAGCCCGTGGAGTTCTGGAGAAATATGGGCGTACCTAGGAAGGCCCATGACCGCTCGCGCGACTGCATTTTGCATGATCTGTAGTTTCTGAATACTCTTCAAAGAGTGTGGGGAGGGAGCCCTCAAAATTTTATACTCCTCTAGTATTTGGAGTCACACAAGATGGTTGGACGGCTGAATTAATCCATTTTCAAGGTTTGCATAAGATATTGCAACAATCATCCCCCAAACAGGCCAGGTTTACAAAACTACAAAAACTCACAGCCCCCTTCCCCAACTGCTATAGATAACACCAAGCCAGCTGTTTTGCAAACTCATTCCTGGAAGTCTTAATCCAGTTAAGTGTGTTTGTGCGAACGTCCACGGGTCTTTAATTGAGCGGATTGAGAGTAGGTTGGCGTTGGGTACCTGGCAGGCACCCCTTGCAAATTATTTCCAGAGCTATTAGAGAAGCCAGCACAGGACTCTGGGACCGTTGTCATGCGCAACATTAAGGTGCTGGGCTTTTCGTTCGACAGGCCATCTCTGAAATCATGCATTTCTAACGGTGGATATTCCGATTGCGATGTTCATTAGCAGCTGCACCACTGCCAGAAGCACAGCAATGAAGTCTTAGAGCAAATTGCTTTTAGGTCTCTCTCTCTCTCTCTGACTCCCTGTCTGTCTTTGTCTCTGTCTCTGACTCTCTCTCTCTGTCTCTGTGTGTGTCTGTATCTCTCTCTCTTACTCTTACTCTCTCTCTCTCTCTTTGTCTCTGTCTCTTTGTCTCTGTCTCTATCTCTGTCTCTTTTTTTGTCTGTCTGTCTCTCATCTGAGTCTCTGTTTGTCCCTCTCTCTCTGTGTATGTGTATGTCTTTCTCTGTGTTTCTGTCTGTCTGTCTCTGTCTACATGTCTGTCTGTCTTACTGACCGACTCTCTCTCTCTCACACACACACACCTCAATATCACAACATAGATCAAAATAATTGTGGCTAAAAGATTGGAGTGATTGATTTATAAATACAAAATCAAAATGAAGCCAACATCTCCTGGAAATGAGGTCGCTTGGATGTTATCTCTATGCAATTCTTCCAGAGCCGAGAGGACAAGAGAAGGAGAGAGAAGAGAAGAGAAGGAATAATAAGAGAAGAGGAAGAGGAACAAGAGAAGAGAAGGAAAGGAGAAAAGAAAGGAGGAGAGAAGCAGAAGGAAAGAGAAGAGAAACCGAAGGGAAGAGAAATAGAACAGAAAAGGATCAAGTCGTAGCAGTGGAAAGACCGCCCCCTGCTGGATGCTTCCCATCAACTCCATTGAAGCAGGACACAAGCTTACATTCCATGGAACAGAGAAAGGTATGGGGGGGAGGGGGGGTGTTAAGCAATAACTCAGTTTCTAGGTTGGATCCACATACCATGCCCTAAAACGAACTCAAAGAGTAAGTTTGCTCAACTTTTGCACCACCAATATCTCCACCAAGCGTCACACTCAAGATTGAGGAGCGTTATAGATCAGTGTTGTGAGCACTACTGGACAAAATCAAGGCAAGGCCATATTGATTCCTTTGTGTTGATGCAATCGTCAAGCGAGATGCTTAGGCTAGGATTGATCGGGCACGTGAAGGGAGCAAATAGCTTGATTGCATGCAGGCTTTCCAGCCAGTCAACCCGCCCTATTGATTTCCCCAGCAGGCCTGCGGGGTGGTGGTGGTGCGTGAGGTCCAGAGGTCTCTTGGGAAACTCACAATATTGTCAGAAGTTCTCTTCTTGCCACACAACCTTTCTCCTTGTTAAAAGAACCTAAAAATAATCAGGCGGAGTTAGAATTCTGGCCAGGTGCCCATTCACCTGCTTCAAATGAAAGCCAACCCGCTTCTCCAGACAAATTTTTTAGAGCTTTCTTATTCAAGTGCAACAAATCTTTTGGTAGCCAGTTTTGGTGCCTACTGGCCTTCTGAAAGGCTGTGAAGACCTGGTTTTGCCACCAGGCCTGGGGGCTGTGAATATTGCATCTGTCACAGCCGAATTGTGTATGTATGTTGATTGGACTGTTTGCTTTGCAGGTTTTTATAATGGTGTTTTACACCTGTATTGTTTCAATATTTAATATTTGACTTATTTTTTAGGTTTTATTGATTATAACATATAACAGAATATAACAAAAACAAACATATATAGAACAAGCAAGTGGGTTATTTACAACCCTGTTTTTTGTCAGAAATTTCTGTCAAAGGTGTTGAAAAAATTGTTATCTGTAACTTATACATTTATATACATTTCTTTTCTATTTTACAGTAAACATTTGTTTTACTTTTGAATTCATTTGGTTCACATTTCTTACGTTGTATATACCAGTGTTTTTCAACCAGTGTGCCGTGGCACACTAGTGTGCCGCGAGACATGGTCAGGTGTGCCGCGAAGCTCAGAGAGAAAGAAAGAAAAAGAGAGAGAAAGAAAGAGAGAAAGAAAGAAAGCAAGAGAGAAAGAAAGCAAGAGAGAAAACAAGAGAAAGAAAGAGAGCAAGAGAGAGAGCAAGAGAGAGAAAGAGAGCAAGAGAGATAAAGAAAGCAAGAGAGAGAGACAGAGAGGGAGGGAAGGAGAGAGAGAGAAAGACATAGAGGGAGGTAGGGAGGGAGAGAGAAAGAGAGCAAAAAAGATAGGAAGGAAAGAAGAGAAAGAAAGAGGGATGGAGAGAGAGAGAAAGAAAGAGGAAGGAAGGGAGAGAAAGAGGAAGGGAGAAAGAAATAGAGTGAAGGGGAGGAAGAGAGAGAGAGATTTTTTTTGTCCAAACTTTTTTTAGCTCCCCCCCTCCCGCTCAATGTGCCCCAGGGTTTTGTAAATGTAAAAAATGTGCCGCGGCTCAAAAAAGGTTGAAAATCACTGGTATATACAATTACTCCAATTTTGCCTATATATATTTTAATTTCCCTATAATTCAATTTCCTACACTATTTCTTTTTTCCAAACATTTGTAAAGTTTATTTCCAACCATTTGTAAAATTTATTTGAGTCCTCTTGCCTTTTCCATCTCCTTTTTATTATTCTACTGTGGTTTTTATATTGCTGTAAGTGGCCCTGACTCTCATTGGGATTGGGTGGCATAGAAGTCAGATAGATAGATAGATAGATAGATAGATAGATAGATAGATAGATAGATAGATAGATAGATAGATAGATAGATAGGGATGGATGGAGAGAGAGAGAGAGAGAGGGAGTTGAAAAAGCTTTTGGAGCGCTGGGTAAGAAATGATTCCTGACCTGAAATGAGTTGGAGGGAGTTGAGGGTTGGTTTCTTCTGTCCTTCACTCCAGACATTGCAAAGATTGTCAAAGACTGCTAGGTGTCAATTCTCTAACAAAAGCCAACTAACACAAGGTTGTGGCTTTGTTGTCTTAAAGGCCTCTACTGTGGGTGTGCAAATCCCAGAACACTTCAGATAGAACTGGATCTTGGAATCTGCCCTGATGGGTTGTCATCTCATGATGGATGGAAACTGATCAAGGAGAATCAACCTGGAAATAAGGAGAAACTTTCTGATGGTGAGAGCGACCAACCAGTGGAACAGAAGCTGCCTGTGGAGGTTGTGGGAGGTCCAACACTTGAGACCTTCAAGAGGAGATTGGACATGGTGTAGGGACTCCTGCTTGAGCGGTGGTGGTGGTGGTGGTTGGACTAGATGACCTACAAGGTCCCTTCCAACTCTAATCTCTCAGTTAGCAAGATGGTTGTAGCCTAGAAGTTACAGCTTGCAAAGAAGCTTAGGCTGCAGTGATGCAATGGTTAGAATGCAGTCCTGTAGGCTACTTTAAACTCAATCAGCTGGGACTCAGGAGGCAGAGCATAGATGAGAGGGGGAGGGAACCAATCAGAGGTGGTATTTACTGATTCTCACAACTACTCAAAATTTCCACTACCGGTTCTCCAGAACCTCTGCACAAAATCAGGTGTCTCACACTTAACAATTTCCATGCTACCAACAAACTCAAACTCAACCCAGACAAAACGGAGTGGCTGTGGGTCTTGCCTCCCAAGGACAATTCCATCTGTCCGTCCATTACTCTGGGGGAAGAATCATTGACCCGCTCAGAGAGGGTTCACAACTTGGGCGTCCTCCTCAATCCACAGCTCACATTAGAGAAACATCTTTCAGCTTTGGCGAGCGGGGCGTTCACCCAGGTTCACCTGGTGCACCAGTTGCGACCCTATTTGGACCGGGAGTCACTGCTCACAGTCACTCATGCCCTCATCACCTCGAGGCTCGACTACTGTAACACTCTCTACATGGGGCTACCTTTGAAAAGTGTTCGGAAACTTCAGATCGTGCAGAATGCAGCTGTGAGAGCAATCATGGGCTTTCCCAAATATGCCCATGTTACACCAACACTCCGCAGTCTGCATTGGTTGCTGATCAGTTTCTGGTCACAATTCAAAGTGTTGGTTATGACCTATAAAGCCCTTCATGGCACAGGACCAGATTATCTCAGGGACCGCCTTCTGCTGCACGAATCCCAGCAACCAGTTAGGTCCCACAGAGTGGGTCTTCTCCGGGTCCCGTCAACTAAAAAATGCCGCTGGGCGGGACCCAGGGGAAGAGCCTTCTCTGTGGTGGCCCGGGCCCTCTGGAACCAACTCCCCTCAGAAATTAGAATTGCTCCCACCCTCCTTGCCTTTCGTAAGCTACTTAAAACCCACCTTTGCCACCAGGCATGGGGGAATTGAGATACTCTTTCCCCCTAGGCCTTTACAATTGTATGCATGGTATGTCTGTATGTATGTTTGGTTTTTATATTAATGGGTTTTTAATCGTTTTTAGTATTGGATTATTATTGTACGCTGTCTTATTATTGTTGTGTGCCGCCCCGAGTCTCCGGAGAAGGGCGGCATACAAATCCAATAAGTAAGTAAGTAAGTAAGTAAGTAAGTAAGTAAGTAAGTAAGTAAGTAAGAGAAATTCTAGTCCCAGTTGTGGCGATAAATCAAGAACTAGCTGTATGTATGTACAACATAAACAAGCATTATATTACTAACTGGGTACTTTTAGGATTTTTTCATGAGGGTCTGGATTGGAGTTTACAAGGCATCATCTGTATTTATTCTTTTATAAGGCTGCCTTCATTGTTAACGTGTCTTTGTTCCTCAACAGCGTTTATTGCTGCACTCTAAACCACTGCTGATGGCTTACTAAGCATTGTGAACGAGAAATGAATTAAAAAGCTGCCCTGTTAGATCTTGCAAATAAAATACAAAAAATACAAAAAGCACACGAGTTTTCTTGCAGGGGACTAGCCCAAGGGATGACGATATGGATAATTTAGAGATCTTTAGCCTTTTTATTTCCCCAATACCATTTTTGAAATTTGCATCGCCTTCTGTTTGAGCTGCACAGCAGAGGGCTCTATCGCACAGCAAGAGGTGCCGATAATAGTTTTAACAATCCAATGAATACAGGGGTTTCTGTACAGGGTAGTTCTCAAATGTCATGTAAATTTGTATGTGTTTTGCCACTTAGCTATTGTGATGGTATGAAATTTGTATAAAGAGCCCAGCAACGAGGCCATGCAGCATTTGATTAGGAGATTACATCAAGCCGCCAAGAGCGCAGATATTTGTTCTCGAAGCCTTCTGCAGATCTCCAATGATTTAAAGTTCCCCCTAGAAGCAAAATGGGGAAGCTTTAAAACAACATCCTGGAAGCCTGCCAGGTAGGCCAATGCAGTCCTAAGTTGCATTAACAGAGGGATAGAATCTAGGACTAGGGAGGCACTAATACCACTCTTTAAAACCTTTGTTCGACCACACCTAGAGTACTGCATCCACTTTTGGTCACCACACTACAAAAAAGACACTGAAACTCTAGAGAAACTGCAGAAGAGAGCAACCAGGATGACGAGGGGATTGGAAACTAAAACATGAATGGTTGCAGGAACTGGGCCTGGCTAGTCTAGGGAAGAGAAGGACCAGGGAAGATATGATGGCAGTGTTCCAATACCTGAGGGGCTGCCACAAAGAGGAGGGGGTCAAGCTATCTTCCAAAGCACCAGAAGGCCAGACAAGGAATAACAGATAGAAGCTGACCAAAGAGAGATTTAACCTGGAAATAAGGAGGAACTTTCTGATGGTGAGATCGATCAACCAGTGGAACAGCTTGTCTGCGGAAGTTGTGAGTGCTCCAACATTTGGGACTTTCAAGGGAAAATTGGATTGCCATTTGTCTGAAATGGCATAGGGACTGCTGCCTGAGTAGGGGGTTGGACTAGCTGACCTACAAGGTCCCTTCCAACTCTAATAAATAAATAAATAAATAAATAAATAAAAAAGAATTGGGAGTTAGGATTTAGCAATCTCTCCAAAAGGCCCGCCTTGCCCTAGAAGTTCACCAAGATCCATTTCTAATCACCCAGCCTCATAAACCAACTGCCTTATATTGTATATCTCTCTTCTTCCAAAACTAGGAATCAAAGCCTACTTGACTTTGAGACAACTATGATCTGGATCTCCATAGACATAGAACTCTGTGCAGCTTCCACCATATGTGAACCAAAGCAAAGATTTGAAGCATTTCCTACCTGGGGACATGCTCCCCTGGACCTGCCCACTCATCAGGAAAGTTTACCAAAACAACTAGCGGAAATGGACAAAAAGCTTTCAGCACAATGCTGGCAATGCAAAACAGCAAAAGGTTCATATTTTCACATGTGGTGACCATGCAAAAAAAGCAAGGTTTTTTTTGGAATAGGATCAAGACATGGCTAGAAGAAATATTAGGTTAAAAAAACCCAGAAATGAAACCAGGACTTGTTCTTATTAGGAATTACTCACAGGAAATATGAAAAAGGACAAATTTATTTAATTTTATATTTAATCATTGCAGCAAGATTGATATATGTACAAAACTGGAAAAATGAAAATATTCCAACAGAAGAAGAATTAATAGAAAAAATATTGATATGTGCAGAAATGGACAGGCTAATGCTGGAAATGAACGATAAGGATGAGACAGAGTATTATATAATAATGGGATAAAATCATATCAATGGATAGAAAAGAAAAACAGTCAAATATTTTTCAAACTGAAAAATAAACGGAGAAATTTAAAAAGAAGGTTCAGATAAAAACAAATAGTAATGAGGGATGATTATGTAAGATCCGAATGAAATGTACTTTGAATAATAATGATATTTATTGTCATGGAAATGTGACTGAATGGAATGACAAAGCAGGATGGTCACAAAGTGTCCAATGTTTTTAAATGTCTGTTTAATATTTGCTATGTGTAAATAAAGCAATATTTGTAATTTTAAGCAAAGGAAAGTTTACCAAAGAGACTCTATTTTGGTGAGCCATTATCTCAACCATGATATTTTCTTGGCTTTGGGGTAGTTATTTCTTACCCCACTTCAGTTCCTGGTCAGGACCAAGAAGAACTTCTGAATATTGCCCCTAACTCGGTGGCGCAGTGGTTAGAGTGCAGTACTGCACTCTACTTCTGCTGATCACTGGTTACAAGCAGTTTGGCAGATCAAATCTCAGTAGGCTCAAGGTTGACTCAGCCTTCCATCCTTCCGAGGTCAGTAAAATGAGGACCCAGATTGTTGGGGGCAATAAGCTAACTCTCTATAAAACCACTTAGAGAGGGCTGTAGAGCACTGTGAAGCGATATATAAGTCTAAATGCTAAATCCAAATTCTACTTTACCAACTGAGGCGTTGCTCCAATTCGGTGAAAAAGACAAATAGATACCAATCATGGACATAAGTTGTGATGATGATTTATCCAATCGGGACGCATGCGCTTGGAATTCTTTTACCCTTGGTGGCCTCCAGTTGGGTGGACGTCAAGAATGCTCACCACTAACTCCACAGGTTGGAGACATCTGGTTGCTTCAGTTCACATACATGACAAGGAGGGGCGGGATTCAGCCGATTCAGACTCTCTTGGGCAAACCGGATCTCATTTTACACCTGGTTTGCTGCACCAGGAGTCTCAAGCACTGGCTGGCCCCGGGGGAAGATTGATATTACCAGGCGCTACCAGTGTGCTGCATGCGCGGTTTTGCTTGTCTTGCGTATGTACATATGTGCCTCCAGTGTGTTTTTGCTTCCACACATGTGCAGAAAGCAAAAACACACCAAAATCTTGTGAGGAGATGTGTGTGCGCTATTTCAGCTATTTCTTTTGTTTCGGCGCATGTGTGGAAGCAAAAAATCACAGAAATCTCTCTTGCATGTGCATCCCCTCATGAGATTTTGCTTCTGCGCATGCGCTCATTGCAAAAATCATGAAAAATTGAAGAAAAAAGATGGCGGTGACTATAGGCTTGGCACCGGAGCGGTCACGCACAAATCACGCAATATGGCAGTTACTACCAGTGCACAGGCACCTCCCGCATGGTAGCAACCCACCCCTGGTTGGCCCCCCTCGCCCTGTCCCTCCCCTCTGAGGAGTCTCCACATGGCCTGTTAGGGATGCCAGATAAGCGCAGGGGCTGTGCAGAGACTCTGAGAGGACAAAAAATGGCCCTCCCGGAAGTTCCTGAAGGCAAGAAATAAGCCCATTTTCAGCCTCCGGAGGGCTTCTGGGAGCCCCAGGGAGGCTATTTTTGCCCTGCCGGAGGCTCAAGGAAAGCCTCCAGTACGGATTCCTACCGGTATGGATGAGGAGCTGCACAAGCACCTTTGGGTCTCTGGCATGTGCACATGTGCCTCCCAGTGAGATTTTGCTTCTGTGCATACACAAGAAGCAAAATCTTGCAAGAGAATGTGCGCATGTGCAGGATATCAGTGATTTTTTGCTTCTGCATATGCACGGAAGCAAAAAAAAATGCTGAAATCTCTTGCGCATGTCCCCTCATGATATTTTGCTTCCTGTGCATGAGTAGAAGCAAAATCTCACTGGGACACACACACACACAGGTGCCAGAGACCTGACGTTGCATGCACAGCTCTGGTTTTACTACTGGTGCGCATCCTCATCCGTACTGGTAGGACCCCCTGCCTGGTGAAAACGTGTGTCCCTCCCTCCTGTTGTGGCGCAGGAGGCTGAGTAGGCCACTCCCAGGGGCGGGCTTCCAATCCCAGCCCTACCGGAACATGCTGGGAGCGTGCCCCTGCACACAGCCCAGTGCGCATTTTGGCTTCTGCGCATGCATAAAAGCCAAATCTCATGCAAAGATGCATGCACGCATGATTTCATGAAAGCAAAAAAACCCCCAAAACCCCCACTCTCGACTGACAAACATAGTAAGAGCTACCAGCCCCCCACCATGCCCCTCGCCCCTGCTTACCTGGATCACCTCCTGCAGGGGCCATGGCACAGGGAGTAGGCTGGGTGGCCCCAATTCTGGCAGCGCAGCCTGTTCTGTGCTCTCCCACACTGCAGGCATGTCTCCTGAGATCAAAGAGCAGGCCACGTGGCCGGAGCTGGGGCAGGCTGCATTTGCTGCCGGCCCCAGTTGCTGCTCTAGGCCTGACAGCGAGATTTGACTGCTGTGCATGTGCAGCAGCCAAAATCTCTTTCTGGCAGGAAAAATTGCATGTGCAGAAGCAAAAAAACCCAGTAATTTTTACAGGAATCGCGCCAGTGTACATGCGCGGTGGATGGCAATGGGGCGAGCCTACGCACTCCATTTCCATCAATGGAATGGGCGTCCCCCCGTTCCGCCTAGTAGCCCACCCCTGGCCACACCCACCATGGCCACGCCCACCCAGCAACCAGTATGAAAACTGATTACTAAAATTTTTGAACCTCATGCCTGAACTTGTGATTCTTACCAACTCTGCCATCTAGACAGCTATAGGTACTTTAACGTCCATTCAGTCACCCATAACATATTCAGCAACCCTCAAAATTGACCAAGCCGAGTCCTAACAGTGCCACTGTCCACTTACCTTGTTGTTCAGTATGGATGACATGTAGCAAGCATAATTCACAGCTTTCCGCGTACATATATGCAGCCACTTATTGTTGGCAGCTGTGCGTGTCACTTTTATGAAGGTTTTAGTGCTAAAATATCAGCTGTCAGCAGCGAGCAGGTGTTGATAAATATTATGGAAGGTGGATATATTATTATCCAGGTGAATAGACAAGAGGAAAACAACAGTTGGCCAAATGAAAACAATTTCTGGGTTGGGAAACAACAGACAATGGTAGCAAAGCAGTTCTGGTCCTGAACCATGGTTTGAAAATGGATAATTGGCAATCTCAGGTTATGTTAAAAATTAACTTGCAGTTGTTTTTTTTTTAAAAAATTTCACCTTCTATGTTAGTTTAGCATAGGACCAGATTAGTTATGGGACCGCCTTCTGCCGCATGAATCCCAGCAACTGGTCAGGTCCCACAGAGTCAACCTTCTTCAGGTCCCATCAACTAGACAGTGTCGCTTGGTGGGACCTAAGGGAAGAGCCTTCTCTGTGGGGGCCCCAGACCTCTGGAATCAGCTGCCCTGAGAGATTCACACTCCTTGTCTTCCATAAAAGTTTAAAGAGCATTAGACCCTAGCCCCCTGGCCAACGAGTGTGGTATGTCTTGCTGTGTGAATGGAAATGAATGATTTTAAATGTTATTAGAGTTTTTAAAGTTTTTTAGCTCTATTAATTGGATTTTTTAGATATGTATATTGTATATTGTTTTTATACGTTGTGAGCCTCCCCGAGTCCTTGGAGAGGGTCAGCATACAAATCCAATAAATAAATAATGGATTTAGAGGGTAGAAAGGATTTTCATTTGGGCCTAGAGAAGGCCATTTCTAGAATCACAGCATGTTAAACCAGGAGGATGAAAAAATGTGTGTAACAGCATTCACACAATATGCTAACCTGGGTAGTCTTAGATTTCTGTTTTTTTCTTATAGAAAGTGCCATCAACTCAACCAGTTCAATTTAGCTTATAACTCTGGGTATTGTGTGAAGCTGTGCAAGTGGTGAACTTGGGAACCGGCTTAACCTAGTTTGCAATTTTTAAGATGAATCTAAAAGCCCCCAAAGCTTAGGACCCACACAAAGGAATACAATCAAGATCAAATGAGATATTAATACCACTCTATAAAGCCTTAGTAAAACCACGTCTAGAATTCTGGATACAGTTTTGGTCACCACACTAAACAAAAGATGTTGAGACTCTACAAAGAGTGCAGAGAAGAGCAACCAGGATGATGAGGGGACTGGAGGCTAAAATATACGATGAACGGTTGCAGGAACTCTTCCCTAATTTAGGGAAGAGAAGGACCAGGGGAGACATGAGAGCAGTCTTCCAATACTTGCGGGGCTGCCACAGAGAGGAAGGGGATCAAGCTGTTTTCCAAAGCACCCGAAGGCCAAACAAAGAATAATGGATGGAAACTGATCAAGGAGAGATTCAACCTGGGAATAAGGAGGAACTTTTTAACAGTGAGGATCCACCACTGGAACAGAAGTTGCCTTCAGAAGTGGTGGGAGCTTCATCCCTGGAGGCTTTCAAGAAGAGACTGGACTGCTTGGACAGGGGGGTTGGACTAGATGCCCTACAAGGTCCCTTCCAACTCTGTTAACCTGTATCTGTGTCTTTGAGCAGTTTTCCTGGCCTGACTGCAGAGTCCCTCATTTACATCTGGACCAGCAGAGAGTCATTTCCGCCCCTGAATAGACTTTGCGTTATGGAAATACGAACAGCACCATGTCTGTCTGTAGCAGATGGAAAAGAAAGAGAAAGAAAGAGAGAGAGAAAGAGGGAGGGAGGGGGAGGGAAGGAGAGGGAGAGAGAAAGGGGGGGAAGAGAGATAAAGTGCAGACTCTGACTTATTATTGTGAATCAGTGCTTTAGTTCGCTTAATTGCTTCCATTTGGCTTTTTCTCCCACTCTTGCAGCTGCGGAGTGGCTCCATGTCTTTGTGTGTCTGTGTGCGCTGCATCTTAAAAAATAAAAATTAAAAATAAAAATAAAAAAAAAATAACCAGGCTCCCTCCTTGGTGAGCGCAGAAGAGCAAAATGACACAATGGCAATCACCCGACGGGATCGTGTGAAAATCAAGGAGAAGATCATTTAGTAGAGTGGGAACCTGACTGTGGTACAAGAGCTCAGAGCAAAATACATCAACATTCCTTTCCCTGAGGTTTCTTCACAATGACAATCCTGTGAGATGGGTTGGATTGAATGAAGGGGGAAGTTGCTTTGGGACAAAGTTCCTTTGGGACTTTCTGGGACTGAGAATGATCCAAAATCTGGGTCTCCCTTCCTTGGGTTGAACTCTTGGACCAACTAAATATGAACAAGGAATGTGCAGCCGCAGCATTAATAGAGGGATACAATCTTGGACTACGGAGATACTAGTACCACTCTATAAAGCCTTAGTTAGACCACACCTTGAGTACTGCATGCAATTCTGATCACCACACTTCAAAAAGATGTTGAGACTCTAGAAAGAGTGCAGAGAAGAGCAACCAGGATAATTAGGGGACTGGAGTGGAGATTATAACATACGAAGAGCGATTGCAAGAACTGGGCATGGCTAGTCTAGCGAAGAGAAGGACCATGGGTGACATGATATTAGTCTTCCAATACAGTATTTGAGGGCTGCCACAGAGAGGAGGGGGTGAGGCTGTTTTCCAAAGCACCAGAAAGCCAGACAAGGAATAATAGATGGAAACTAAAGAAGGAGAGATTCAACCTGGAAATAAGGAGAAACTTTCTGACAGTGAGAACCATCAACCAGTGGGATAGCTTGCCTGCGGAGGTTGTAAGAGCTCCATCACTTGAGACTTTCAAAAGGAGATTGGACTGCCATTCGTCTGAAATAGTGTAGGGACTTCTACTAGAGTGGGTGGTTGGACTAGATGACCTACAAGATCCCTTCCAACTCTAATAATCTGTAATCACTACACTACAGTGTCTCTTTTTGTGGGGTAGACTATGAGATCCTGGTCTCTTTGTTAGGTGTTCATCTCAGCTTCCTACCAGGAGCTCCAGGTGCCATGTGGATGTTGGGGCAATCTTTTCTCCATTTGACCCCTGTCCCATAAATAGGCTGGGTTGAGCAAGAGCCAGCAACCCAAAAGTCATGAGTTTCCATGACCAATAGTAGGCTTGAACCTGGGTTTCAACTGCCTCACTTTAACGTCTTACCCGCCACTCCATGGTGACTGTTTTGGGCACAGGATGCTATGAGTGACAATCTTCCTGAGGTCAAATAAAGAGCAGTGGACAATGGACTAGCCAGCAAGATCTCCTCAAACAGAGATGCGTATTGTGGCCTGCCAGCAGAGCTGGCAGCAGATTCAGACAGTGAGGAGGTTTGGGGGGAACATAGACCAGTCTGGTGTCTGGGGAAGGCTCTGATAAGTACTCTGTGTTGGAGGAAGAGCTGGGGCTGGGGCAGTCTGACAGTTACCAGCTGCCTTTGGAGTCAGACAGCAGTGAGGCAGATGAACAGCTGGAGCCTCTTCCTGGTATGTGCATGCACAGAGCTGTTAGATGAAGGGAACAGCTGAGGGACAAGGGGAGACTTGGGAGTAAAGCCACAGGTGGAGGATGGATGGACCATCCCAGAGGGAATAAAAGGGGAGCGAAAGGGGAGTTTGGGAGTTTGAAGGAGTCACTTAGTTCGCTTAATCGGTTCGTGACTCTCAGAGACTCCTGGCCCAGTTTTGAAGCTATTGGCCTGGCAGGTCTCCAAGCCAGATCAAGTCTGTGCAGGGAAGAAAGGGCTGCCTGTTGCTGGGGCACCCGGTGCACTCCCGGTGACCAGCACATGGGCGCGTCACAATATTTGGCTTCTGCGCATGTGCAGGAAGCAGAATCTCACGCCAGGATGCTCACGCACATGAGATTTCACTGATTTAAGGTGGTCTCTACACTTCTGTGCATGCACAGAAGCAAAAGAATGCCGAAGATCAGCAAAATCTCATACACGTGAACACCCTTGCATGAGATTTTGCTTGTAGTGCATGCACAGAAGCTGAATCTCATGCGGGGGCTCATGTGCATGCATTGCGATTTTCCCTATCACACTACAGTGTGGCCCGTACGGGTGCAGCCCACTATTGAGTCTGTGACTATAAATTTACCCTTGGAAACTTCACTGGATGTGGAATGATAAGAGTTCACAGTAACTTAATAGAAAAAGAGTTTTCCTGTCAGGACATGGAATCTGCTCCGTGGTTTGTGGCATCCTAGGTCAGAGCAATGCCAATTTGATCTGCTTCCTAGGCAGTTTCCAGCAGACATATCTGTCGATGGACCAAAGCGTCTTTCCGCAGCTTGTCCTTCGGCTCTTCTGTCCTCTGTGGTCACTCCAACCCGAGTGTCTATTTAGCAACAAGAAACCAGCCTTTACAATCAGCTGAGGGGGGAAGAAAAAAAGGAAAGAAATGGAACAATACATCTTTCTCCCCTAGTTCATCGAGAATTGCCAAGACAATTCCCATGAGCACAGAAAGAGGAGAATTTAGGATGGGAAGGATGAAGCACGGGACGGGGGAATATCGCTGCTCTGAGCCATTAAACAAAATTCTAGTTAGGTTTTATGTATAGTTGAATCAAGGCCCTGCATTATTTATTAAGGGGCCCGGGCGGACGTGATAACCCATGTTCAAAAAAGAGAGATGAATTTGGTGTCCTTTTGAAAGGAGGAAAAGGTTAGCATGCTGCAGGATTTTGTATGAATATAACCTTTCCGCTAACGGAGGTACTTAGTAATTGATATAAACAGGGAATAAATCGCTCTTGATATTTATTAATAGCTTGAGCAGAATTTTATGGCAACGTCTCCTTTTTCTTTCTTTCTTTTTTTCTTTCTTTCTTAATCCATTCCTTGGCTGACACAAGCTTGTTAGCCCAGCATCACCTCAAATCAATGAGGCAAAGGACAAAACAACATATTGCAATTTCACAACGTGGCAGACACATATGCAAATCAATTTGTGTTGCGAGGATTTGTGCACATTTTCCGCTTTAGGTGAAATCTCGGCCTGCAGCCAAAACTCAGGAGGGAGCCTTAAATAGCTTGTATCAGTAGTGGGGTCAGAATTAATTTGTGACCGGTTCGTGTGCGCACATGCGCAGAAGCTTCCTGGGCAGTTGGTCGGAGCCTCCCACCACCATTGCTACCAGTTCTAAGAACCCGTCCGAACGGAGAGCAGCCCACCGCTGGGTTCCATGAATTTAGCTTGTGGGCTTGGTCTAAGGCAGCGATGGAGAACGTTTTTTGGATCGCATGCCAAAAGGGGTGTGTGTGGCTGAGCTCACATGCGTGCATATGCCCAGACCCCTTCCCTCCCACACCACGCATGCACACCCCCTATGCTGCCCCCCTGCATGTGCACGGGCCTTTCTGAAGCTGGGTAGGCAGCGGTCGGTTACTACTGGTGCGGTCCAGAGAGCTGCATTGGTAGGAAAGCACTGACAAAGCAATTTTCAGCATTTCCCCCCCCAGCATATTGTGTTGGAAGAAGCCCTCCTGCCCGTCCTCATCTTAATTCCCACCTTTATTCTTCATCCGAAGCACAGCTTTGGCATGCGTGGAGATCAAAAAATGCCCCAAATCCGTGAAATCTCACATGCACAAGCATCCTTCAACAACTGCCCCCCAAGATCAGAATCGCCCCCACCCTCTTCGCCTTTTGTAAGTTGTTGAAAACTCACCTTTGCTGCCAAGCATGGGGAAATTGACACCTCCCCTAGTTACTTGGTTTATGTACGGTCTGATTGGTTTGTGTGATTATTTTATTGTAAGGG
Source organism: Erythrolamprus reginae (assembly GCF_031021105.1). Taxonomy (NCBI): domain Eukaryota; kingdom Metazoa; phylum Chordata; class Lepidosauria; order Squamata; family Dipsadidae; genus Erythrolamprus; species Erythrolamprus reginae. The sequence goes on along the minus strand of NW_027248542.1, from coordinate 56,532 downwards.
TTTTTAAATTGTGTTTTTAAATATTGGATTTGTACATTGTTTATTGTTATTGTGAGCTGCCCTGAGTTTTCAGAGAGGGGCGGCATACAAATCTAATAAATAAATAAATAAAGAAACAAATAAATAAATAAATAGATAGATAGATAGATAGATAAATAAATAAATAAATAAATAATAACAATAATAATAATAATAACAACAACAACAATAATAATTTTATTATTACTGTTACTGTTACTGTTACTGTTACTGTTACTGTTACTGTTACTATTGTTGTTTGTTGTTATTGTTGTTTTGTTGTTGTTATTGTCATTGTCATTATCATTATCATTATCATTATCATTATCATTATCATTATCATTATCATTATCATCATCATCATCCTTGCACCAGGTTTTGCTTCCTGCACATGCACAGAAGCCAAATCTCATGGGGGCACGCCCGTCCGCCCACTAGTCATGCAGAGCTGCGCACACCTCCACATTGAAAGAGGCGACAATGGGGAACCCTTGCCCGACTATAAGTCCCCTTTGTATCAGCTAGATAGGTGGCACAGAGGTTTTTTAAGAATTTTTAAAAAATATGAGCAGTTTTAAACAGTTGGTGGGTGTTCCCTGTGTTAGCAGAGGGATAGAATCAAGATCTCATGAAGGGTTATAATACTTTGGCAAGGCCACACTTGGAATACTGCATCCTGCTTTGCTTACCATGATGTAAAAAAGTTTTTGAGACTTTAGAAACAGTACTGAGAAGAGTAACAAAGGTGTTTAGGGGACTGGAGGCTAAAATATATAAGGAACAGTTGCTGGAATTGGGTACGTTTGGTTCAATGAAAACTAGGAATGGGGTAATACGATAGCAGAGTTCCAATATCTAAGGAGTTTCCATAAAGCAAAGGGGTCAACTTATTTCCCAAAGCACCAGGAGGCAGGACAAGAAACAACGGATTGAAACTAATCAAGGAGAGGAGCAACTTAAAACTAAGCTTCGTGACAGAACAATTAAGCAGTGGAACAACTTGCCTCCAGAAGTTGTAAATGCTCTATCACTTGAGGTTTGTTAAGACGAGTGGACAACCTTTTACCTGAAATGGTTTAGGGTTTCCTGCCAGAGCAGCGGGCTGGACTAGAAGACCTCAAAGGTCCCTTCCAACTTTGTTATTCTGAACCTAAGGACATTTCCAGTGAGAACAATGGATCGATGGAGTGGTTTGCTTCCCAGAATTGTGGGTGCTCCTGTTCTGTCCCAGTGCAGCCCCCCCCCCCAAGAATCAGATGCACACCACCAGATTAGCTTTACTATATACAAAAGTCTTATGCACTTTGGCTACAGACAAGATCCCAAGGTCCATCAGGTCACAAGCAAAAGTTTGAAGAGAGTTTTCCACAAAATTCCACGTCAGCTTCTTTCCATTTGTCTTCCTCCTTGTCTGGTGGGAGGCAATAGAAGCCGAGAGGCTCTACCATGCTGGACAGCTGAGGGCCCTGGTTTCCTCATCCATCTTTGCCAGGGAATCATGACAATCGGCAGGGATCCTGCTGAGAGACACAGAGGGCCAGTGCTGCTGCCGAGAGGTGAAGGATTTATTTATGGAAGGGCAAAGCATGCCATTTTTGGAATCAGCTCTACGAAAAGGGCAGCCCTGGTGGTTGGGCTTAATTAAAGCTGAAGTATCTTCATTTCAGCTTGGCTGTGGACTGCAATGGGTTCTGCTCTCTCCAGACAATTAAGCACATTTGTTCCCCAAAAAAGAGCAGAGAAGGAGCGACAGACCAAGAGAGGGGGGCAGACAAACAGACAGAGACAGAGAAAGAGACAGACAGACAGTCAGAGACCTGACAGCAGAGGGGTGACAGAGAGAGAGACAGAGAGAGACAGAGGGACAAGAGAGCCAGCCAGCCAGCCAGCCAGAGACTTGAAAGAAGAGAAGGAGTGACAGACAGAGAGACAGAGGCAGAGACAAACAGAGACAGACAGAAAGAGAGACAGAGACCTGAAAGCAGAGACGTGACCAAGAAAAAGAGAGAGAGAGAGACAGAGATAGAGACAGAGAGGGACAGACAGAGACCTGAAAGCAGAGAAGGAGTGACAGAGAAAGAGAGAGAAAAAGAGACAGAGAGACAGAGACAGACAGAGACCTGAAAGCAGAGAAGGAGAGAGAGAGAGAGAGAATATGAATGAAGACCTTCTTCATGACTCTGCTCTTTCTCTCGCACTCCCCAACCGCATCGAAGTCCTCCATCACCGTCAACGAGGCCGGTGAACATGCTGAATTCTCCACGCCCCGTTGTAGAATTTGCAAGCCGTCCGTGCATAACTAATGGGGTTTAATCCACAGAGACAGAAACAGTTGTTGCTCTCTTCCCCAACTCCCCCACCCCTGCGATGCGACGATAAACTTGGCCAGTCACTCCAGGACAGTGAGGGAAGTAAATTAGCAGCATCAAAAAGCCATTTTCTTCATGAGTAGCCACTGTGGTAATGGCACTAATTTAACATTTGCTTGGGACTCGGACCAAACTTAATGTAGAGAGAAAGATGCGTTTATTACAAGAAAGATAGACAAAGGGGAGGAGAGGAGAGGAAAGGAAAGGAAGGAAAGGAAAGATGAAGGGAGAGAATGGAAAGAAGGCAGGAAGGAGGAAGGAAGAAGGGAAGGAGGGTAGGTGGGTCATCACTATGGTGACCAAAACTGAATGCAGTACAGTGGTACCTCTACTTATGAACTTAATTTGTTCCATGACCAGGTTCTTAAGTAGAAAGGTTTGTAAGAAGAAGCAATTTTTCCCATAGGAATCAATGTAAAAGCAAATAATGCATGCGATTGGGGAAACCACAGAGAGGGTGGAGCCTCTGTTTCCTCCCAGGAGATTCCTAGAGAGGCCCCAAGGAGGCTTCTCCCTGCCTTTTCCGGCCCTGTTTCCTCCCAGGAGATTCCTAGAGCGGTCCCACAAAGGTTTCTTCCTGCCTTTTCCGGTTACAGTTTTGGAGGCTTGGATTTGTAAGTGGAAAATAGTTCTTAAGAAGAGGCAAAAAAATCTTGAACACCCATTTCTTATCTAGAAAAGTTCGTAAGTAGAGGCATTTGTAGGTAGAGATACCACTGTACTCTAATTTGGTCTTAGTAAGGCTTTTTAGTATTAGTACCTCACTTGATCTTGATTTGTATCCCTCTATTGTATCTCTCATATCACTGCATAAGGACATCTCTGTGGAATCATAATCCCAGCAAAAACTTTGCAAAATGTAACATTATTATTATTTATTAGACTTGTATGCCACCCCTTTCTGAGGTCCTAGAGCGGCTCACAACATGCAATACAAACAATAAGAACACAAATCTAATAGTTAAAAACAGTAAACTAAAATCCCATTATGTAAAAAAACCAGTCTACTCAACCACATGCACACATAACATTTAACCGTCAGAGAAGAAGGGGACATGATCTAGCTGCCCCAGGCCTGGCCACATAGATGGGTCTTAAGGATGTTGTGAAAGGCAAGGAGGGTGGGGGCAGTGCGAATCTCTGGAGGGAGCTGATTCCACAGGGCCGGGGCTGCCACAGAGAAGGCTCTTTCCCTTGGTCCTGCCAGACGACATTGGCTGGTCAACAGGACCCGGAGAAGGCCAACTCTGTGGGACCTGACTGGCCTCTGGGATATATGCAGCAGAAGACAGTCCCATAAGTATTCTGGTCCGATGCCATGTAGGGCTTTATAGGTCATCACCAACACTTTGAATTGTGTCCGGGAACCAATCGGCAGCCAATGAACCATGCTTGACCCTTTCTCCATTCATCTCATTTCACAAGACTGGACTTTTTTTTTTAAAGTTTTGTTTCCTTTAAAAAATGGCCTTTTCCCCCTTCTTTTTCCTCCTCCCCTCTACCCTATAGATACAGATGTTTTGCTTATTCCTGTCTGGAAACTCTCTCTTCTTTTTTCTTTTTTAAACAGGGAATGAAACTGCTCTTGAAAAATTTACAAACCATCTGGCTGGTATTTAATTTTAATTAGGCTGACAGTAGGAAAATAAATTTCTTTTTTCTTGTAATTAAGTTAGCCAGCCAAACAAATGTATTCTGTTAAAGATGTGGTGATATTCCCTTTGCACCGAAGGGCAATTTGGAAAATGACTCCTATTCTTTATTGATTAGGAATGTTCTCCTCTTCTGATTTCTAAGGATGTTTGGTCTGCATTTCAGCTGGTAGAGAAAGCTCAGAATGAACAAAGGTTGGACATTGTTCACTCAGACCAAACAGAGCAACATTTTTACGGAGTTGTTTGATATTCCATGAAGACATTACCCAAAAGCTTAAGAGCTACCTCACTCATTGAACATGCAATGAAAAGCTTTGGCCATTTATTTTTATCCCAGTGGACTGGACAGTGTGGTCTTACATAATTTTGAGGCTCCCTTGAATTTCATTAGAGTTGACTGAGAAACTAGGGTGAGTCTCTTCCAAGCCTCTCTTGCCCCACCTAGTGTCCAGTTCTGGACTAGGCAGGCTGTTTAGATTAGATTACTAGAGTTGGAAGGGACCTTGTAGGTCATCTAGTCCAACTCCCCCCTACCCCCGCTCAAGCAGAAATCCCTACACCATTTCAGACAAATGGTAGTCCAATCTTCTCTTGAAAGTCTCAAGTGTTGATGCTCTCTCAACCTCCGCAGACAACTTCTGTTCCACTGGTTGATTGCTCTCACCATCAGAAAGTTCCTCCTTATTTCCAGGTTGAATCTTACTTTACTCAGCTTCCATCCGTTATTCCTTGTCTGACCTTCAGGTGTTTTGGAAAACAGCCTGACCCCCTCCTCCCTGTGGCAGCCCCTCAAGTATTGGAATACTGCTATCCTGTCACCCCTGGTCTTCTCTTCTCTTCGCCAGACTGGCCAGGCTCAATTCCTGCAACCGCTCCTGTTATCGTTTCCAGTCTCCCTATCATCCAAGTTGCTCTCTTCTGCACTTCCTTCAGAGTTTCAATGTCTTTTTTTCAGTGTGGTGACCAAAACTGGATGTAGTGTTCTATGTGTGGTCTAGTACCTCCCTAGTCCTAGATTGTATCCCTCTGTTAATGCAATTTAGGATTGCATTGGCTTTTTTGGCTGCTGCTGCACATTGCTGGCTCATATTTAGTTGGTTGTTCACCAAGACTCCAAGATCCCTCTCGCAGTTGCTGTTATTGAGTGTGGTTTCACCCAGTTTGTTTGTATAGCTTTGGTATTTATTACCTAGGTGTAGGATTTTACTTTTCTCAATGAAAAGCTTCGGCCATTTTTTAAAATCTCAAAGCATTGGACAGTATGCTCTTACATAATTTTGAGGCTCCCTTGAATTTCATTAAGGTTGACTGAGAATCTCCAAATCTCTCTTGCTCCACCTAGTGTCTAGTTGTGGACTAGGCAGGCTGTTATCTGAACTTCCTCTGGCATCCTGAACATTTCACCCTGTCTGCCAAGGTCTGTCCCACCTACCCTATAACAATCTGTAAGTCAGTTTAAGAAAGGAGATGCTACTTTAGACATGGCTTTGGGTCTGATCAGTCAGTGGTATTGTTAAATCCAAAATTCTGCCAAATGAAATAAACCTCAGACATGTTTATTTGGGTTAAACATTAATCCAATGTTTATTTTGCCATCGTTGCTTTGCTGCAATATATTATCCTTGTCAACAATTTGAAAACATGTCAATATCTTCTGTTGGACAAACATTCACTTAGATTGTCTCATTAGGATCCTTGAGTAATTTATCGCTGCAATTATATTTTCACATGTAGCCTTTTGTCCATAATAAAAATAATAACTATTTGCACCCATCAATATATTTTATTTTTCATAATTTAGTAATAAAACAAGGTCTTCCCTTCCCCCTCTCCTCTTTGCCCCTCCATCTACCTTATTGTCTTCCTTGGCATTGACTGCTCCAAGATAACCTTCCCAACTTGTTCTGATTTATGATTTAATTTCATTTGCTCTTGTCTTGGTTTTTTATCGTGGCATTGAAAATAGAGCATGCAGTTGGTATTGCTTACCATAAAATCATATTTTCAGTCTCTGGCAAGGGTATCCAAAAAACGGGGGAAAGAAATTAGGCTGTCCTGCTCCTTTGAGCAATAAAAGTGACATCGTCTTGAGTTAGGACATCAGTTCATGTTACAAAGGTCATTTTGTGGAGAAAATAGCAACCCTGCTGTTGAAAGGGTTCCTCTCTGTCCACTCAGATGTGCTGAGGGTGGCACCCCAGGACATTGCAGGGCGGGGTTATGACTTTCTGAAGGATGTTGAGAAATTGGAGAGGAATAGCCAGAAAACTGAAAACCGCTGCAGACCTACTCCCCTAATGAAGGATTGCAAGATTGGAAGATAAATTTAACCTGGAGATCAAAGAAGAAATAAGACAAAACAGAAGTCTGAAAAATTTCCAAACAATGATGAAGAAGAAGAAGATGGAAGAGAGAGACATCAGTGGTGAAATTCATTTTTTTTTACTACCGGTTCAGTGGCCATGGCTTGGTGGGCATGGTGTGGCGGGCATAGCAGGAGAAGGATACCGCAACATCCCCATTCCCTCCCAACTCCAGGGGAAGGATACTGCAAAATCCCCATTTGGCAAAGAACCAAAGTTTTGGGGAAAATCTTTGATTGGGGGAAGGAGTGAATTTTCCCTGTTCAAGCCCAGGCTGAATCTATCTATCCAGGAGGGTTTAATTTTAATTGCTGCATTAAGCAGGAGTTGGACTCCATAATTTTGGTAACACCAATTCTAAGATTCTCTAATTGAATGAGATGAAACTTCAGGACAGACTAAATCAGTTTCATGTCTGGAGAACAAGAAGAGAATGTAGATCACTAAGAACATGATACAGATGATGACCATGGAAATCACAAAAATACCCAGAGTTGATGTTGAACTTTCAGGGATTATAAGGAGGGACCAGGATTTAGCGTAGAGACACCACCTGGGATGTTTTCAAATTAATCTATATTAAATGTCTCTACTCAGAATCTTATTAAATAACATATCAGCAGCTATAATAATAAGGTATTTCCATATTTCCAATTTCTGTTGAATTTAGTCAAGGGAAATTAAAATTGCAATAAACATTAGATTCCCCCCCCCCCCCCATTGGTTTGTTTTAAGTCTCCACTGATTTTTAAAAAAACCCACACCAATCTTTTGCAGTGTGTCTAAATACAGCAAGGGAAAATTATTCATGTTGTTTTGGTGGAGTTTTTAGAAAATAAATTTAAGAGAGAGGCAGGGACAGAAAAAAAAAGCTTTGCTGTATGAAGGATATACTATTTGAAGGTGGCTGCCAAGTGGTGGAATGTAAACAAACCCAGCGATAAAAGCAAAATATGGAGAGAATTGTCTCTTCAGATATGTCTTCTCACCCATAATGAGACTTTGAGCAAGCCATTAGCCAAATTCGCTGTATTTTCGGAGACAAATTTCTCCAGTAAGCAAAAAAAAAGGGCACATCTGAAATATCTATTAATTATACATATCCCCCTGTACACATAAGCATTTCACAGGCGTTAGAAGAAGCTTCTTCCCAGCTGAGGAGGATCAAGGGAGAGGCAGGGATGTGCAAAGTGTGTAATAGAATACTGAGTGTGCTGTGTTATTTGTGATTTCTTCCTTGGAATGTGGCTGGCCTTTGTGATGGACCACCACTGTTGAAAAGGGGTTACAGTGGTACCTCTACCTACAAACTCCTCTACTTACGAACTTTTCTAGATAAGAACCGGGTGTTCAAGATTTTTTTTGTTTCTTCTCAAGAACCACTTACAAACCTGAGCTTCTGAAACTGTAACTGGAAAAGGCGGAGAAAAGCCTCCATGGGTCCTCTCTAGGAATTTCTTGGAGGAAACAGGGCCAGAAAAGACAGGGAGAAGCCTCTGTGGGGCCTCTCTAGGAATCTCCTGGGAGGAAACAGGCCTCCGCCCTCCATGTGGTTTCCCCAATTGCACACATAATTTGCTTTTACATTGATTCCTATGGGAAAAATTTCTTCTTCTTACAAACTTTTCTACTTAAGAACCTGGTCACGGAACGAATTAAGTTCATAAGTACTGTAGAGGCTCCACTATATTTGCTTTCTCCACTGGGCATGTCTTGGTGTTCCGAAATACCATCACATGAGGAGTATTACTTTCTTGTCTTCCCCAGAGCAGAGGTCTTCAACCTGTGGGTCACAACCAGTGAAGCACTTTCATCTTCGGTGCCACCAATGCACCCTCTGAGGCCATCAGGGGCGCACGTGTGTATGATGGGCATGTGCGTGCCCGTCAGCACAAGATTTTACTTCTGCGCATGCTCAGCAAGCAAAATCTTGCATAAGGATGCATGTGCAAGTGAGATTTTGTTGGTTTTCACTGATATGTTTGCTTTCACGCATGTGCAGAAGCAAAAAACCCCCCGTGAAAATTGCCAAAATCCTGAGCAAGCATCCTCACGCAAGATTTTGATTGATGTGCATGTGCAGAAGCCAAATCTCATGTGGAAAATCTCCAAAAATTTCTTACTGGGATGATGCATCAGAGCACACCGGCTGCTGCCCACCACTGGTCGAATGACCCTTCCACAGGGGTCGCCGAAGACCATTGGAAAACACATATTTCTGATGGTCTCAGGAACCAAGACAATGCTCCTCTATCTGTCTCCAGGTGGTTCCACCCACATGCAAATAGACTTCTGCAAAAAAAAAAAATCTGTACCATGGGAACTTCTGAGGATACACAAAAGCTGAATTTCCAGCACTGCACATGCGTCACCATCTTGTTTTGGGCTTTTTTGGTTTGTTTTGCAATTTTTAAAAAAACCTTCACTGCTGCACATGCGTGCACGTACAAACAGCAAATGGGCCCATGATGCATGCCCATGCAGTGCAGGAGGAAACAAACCAGCAGTGAGGTAAGTTAGGACCTATCCCTGAGTTTCCTATTAATTTTATTATTTTATGGTTGGGGGTTCACCACAACATGAGGAACTGCATTAAAGGGTTGCAGCATTAGGAAGCTTGAGAGGGCTGAGTTCTCCGAACTGCACAGAATCTTAGCTAGAGGTTCTCCTGATCCCCTGCAAATCCCCAGCAGCCCACCCCTAATTTAGACCAACTCTTTCCCTAGAAGATAATTGCAAACCTGATCCCCACACATGAAGCCTTCTTGTCTAGAGTGGTGGGAAGAAACCATAGAATATACCAAGACTGTCATATATATATATATATATATATATATATATATATATATATATATATATATATATATATATATATATATATAATTTTATTTTATTAGGACTCTAACCTTAGGTCTCCAACCTTGGCAAATTGTGGACTTCTACTCCCAGAGTTCCTCAGCCAGTGCACACGTCTTAAAGTTGCCAAGGTTGGAGACCCCTGTTGTTGTTGTTCTTGTTGTTTTTATTTATTTACTTATTCATTCATTTATTAGATTTGTATGTCGCCCCTCTCTGATGACTCAGAGTTCTAGAGTGTTGATTATTCCTGACAGTTTATTATCATCTGCAAATTTGGTACGTTCCCCTTCGATTCCCTCATCTAAGTCATTCATGCCTCCGGAGATTCGCATGATCCCTGGCCCTATTGGCCTTCCAGAAAGCCATTACAACCTGGCGTTTCCAGAAGGCCTGGGACCACGAATGACTGAATGACTGAAGGTTTGAAGGTGTTTAATGGGGTTATTGATTGTTTTTATATTTTATTTTGATGCTGCAATTTTTATAATTGTTTTTTCTATGTTGTTAGCTGCCCAGAGTCCACTGGAATCTTGTTAATTGCAAATTGCATAATAATTGCAAATTGCATATTAATTGCAAATTGCAATTAATTCAAAGGTTTTAAATCCCCACTTTTTTCATTGGAGGGATTCCCTTTAAAGCCAACAAAATAGAAACATAGAAGAGACCTTGACATATGATCACAATTGAATCCAAAATCTATGTTGCTAGGTGAGATATTTGTTGAAGAATTTCCTGCCATTTTTATGACCTTTCTTGCCACAATTGTTAAGTGAATCATTCCAGTGGTTAAGTAAGGAACACGGTTGTTAAGTGAATCTGGCTTCCCCTTTCACTTTGCTTCTTAGAAGTTGATGAACCATTGTAAATCGAGGATTACCTGTAACAAAATTAGATCATCCTCATTCCTTAAAAAACAATCCATCTTCTTTTCAAACCACATTAGCCTCAATGTAGACTGGGCCTGACTCAAGAAAAATAAAATATTCAACAAGTAGTCCTTAATGGGTCTAGGTCTAGATGTAAAGAATTAAGCAGTGAGGTGCCACAAGGTTCCATCTTGGGCCCAGTAACTCTTCATAATTGTTTGTTTAATTGTTTAATTGTTTAATTTCAATTTTGCAATTTGCTATTTTCTTCTCCCCACCCGCTCATATATAAATATTGTTATTGTTATTGTTATTGTTATTGTTATTGTTATTGTTATTGTTATTGTTATTGTTATTGTTATTGTTATTGTTATTGTTATCGTTATCGTTATCGTTACGGTTACTGTTGTTTTGTTGTTTGGTTGTTGTTGTTGTTGTTGTTGTTATTATTATTATTATTATTATTATTATTATTATTATTATTATTATTATTATTATTATTATTATTATTATTTCTGTATGTGGACATACTTTCATAATCCTGAAATACAGAGATGCAATTTTTGATAATAACTTCCATAAACCATTTTACAGAAGAAGAAAAGAAAAACCCACCTTTGTTAACAACAGCTTGCAAATACAACAGGAACATTGCAAAGCAAAAATAAAGCCCTAATCCATTATTCTTCCTTTTATCTTTTGCCCCAGAGATCCTATTGCAGATTGGAGCAGCGAGTTATTTAAAACATGCTCTTTATTGGTGAGGTTATGTGTGACACGTATTTATGTGTAAAGACTTTATTTTTCTTTAACGGGTTGTTAGTCACTCTCCAAGGTAAGGTGGTCTCAGAGGCATCCCCAAACTGTAAGCAATGATTGGATTTTGAGGGTAGGAGACATTCTTTAACTTGGAGGTTTGCTTTGCAAAAAAGCAGGCAACCAGAATACCGGTAGCAGAGGGTGAAACTGTGGGTCCTTGGGGCTTTCCTGCAAATGGTTCATTACCCAAGTAGGGGACATTTTCAATGCTAGAAGTGAGTGGCATTTGCAGAATGGAGAGGAAGAGGAAGAGGAGGGGGGAGAGGGAAGAGGAGGACTGTGAGGTCCTTAATATTCTCTGAATTTGGTTGTTTTCTTGCAGATATTTCATGACCCAACTAGAAAATATCTTCACTGGGGTTTCTGGAATGGAGAAAAGGAGGAAGAGAAGGGGGGCTGTGGGGTCCTTGATGCTCTCCAAGTTGGTGGTTTTTTGCAGGTGTTTCATGACCCTACTACGGAACATAATCAATGCTAGGAAGGAATGGTATTTGTGGAGAGGAGGAGAAAGAGAAGCAAAAATCCCATCCTTGGCTTTTGACCAGTGCTGCAATGTGAGGGATCCACATCAGGTCCTGTTTTATAAAGACACCCAGAAATTAAAAACTTGCTCTACTTGGTCTCCATTGATAAGCAAGATTTGGATATACAATCTTTTCCTTCCACTATAGTCTACTATAAGCTCCTTGGTCTTATTGGGGTTGGGGACCATGTTATTGTCTCCACACCATGAAAGCATCTGGTCCATCTCATCTCGGTAGTCAGACTCATCCCCACTGGAGAGAAGTCCTACCACTGTTGTGTCATCTGCAAATTTAGTAATAGTATTACTAGCATGAGTGGGGATGAAGTCATGCACTTTGATTGAAGTTCAATTCTGAATGAAGTTCAGCCAACTAAGACTTTAAGGTTGACTTAGCCTTCCATCCTTCCGAAGTTAGTCGGGTAAAAGTGGGTAAAATGAGGACCCAGATTGTTGGGGGCAATAATGCTGCTTTCTGTAAACCTCTGTAGAGGGCTGTAAAAGCACTGTGAAGCAGCATATGTGTAAATCCTATTGCTATTGCTATTGCTAAGAGAGGTACAGTGGTACCTCTTCTTACGAACGCCTCTACTAATGAACTTTTTGAAATATGAACCCGATGTTTAAGATTTTTTTGCCTCTTCTTCCAGTCTATTTTCACCTTACGAACCTGACCCGCCGCTGGGGGGATGCCCTGCCTCCAGACTTCTGTTGCCAACCAAAGCACCCATTCTTGCATTGCTGGGATTCCCCTGAGGCTCCCCTCGCTGGGATTCCCTTCATTTTTGCCAACGCTGCTTTGAATCCCAGCGAGGGGAGGCTCAGGGAAATCCCAGCAATGCAAGAACGGGCGCTTCAGCTGGCAATGGAAGTCCAGAGGCGGGGATTCCCAGCAGCGCAAGGCAAAAGGGGTGACTTTTGGGAAGGGGTTGCAAGCATTATTTGCTTTTACATTGATTCCTATGGGGAAAAGTGCTTCTTCTTACAAACTTTTCAACTTATGAACCTGGTCACGGAACGAGTTAAGTTTGTAAGAAGAGGTACCACTGTATTGTGTTCAGTACCATGGACAGATCCAGAGGTTCAGCAAGAGAAAGACATAGAGGTAAAATATGTAGAGATACTGCTGGATCACAGTAGACACAACAACACAATTTATTTAGCCCTCCCTGCTTCTGTCCGCCTCTCTCTATCTCTCAACTCTCAAGTGCGGTTTTTTAAAAAACAAACAAACCACGTTTTGTATTCATTTGTGTTGGACAAAATGTGAAAATGGAAACGTAGAGGCAGGGAGAGAAAGAACCTGCTACACTCTTGTAGCTTCCACCCAAAACTTAATTAGGGAGACAAGTACCAACAGAGATAAGGAAATGTGGATTTGTGTTTGTTCGTTTGTCCATTACAACCAAATCACATGTTTTTCATGCAGAAAAAAAATGCAGGACGTTAAAAAAAACATTGTAATTTTGAAAGGCGGCAAACCTTGTGCTTGCATGCAGACGAGAAAATAGAAGTGGCTTGTGTTGTAATTGTATATGACTGTTAACCATATTTTTTGGAGTAGAAAACACACTTGTGGGAGGAAAATAGGGGAAAATCTGCCTACCAGTTAGTCATCTGGCTAGCGTCCTTAGTCTGGTCAGCTTCAGCACATGAAGCATGCTGGTTAGGGCTCAAGAAAACTTTACTTGGAATGAATAGCAATTTTAAAAAGCCTGCAAGCTGGGAAGATCATTAGTGCCTTGTCAGGGCTGGGGGAAAAAGAAAGCTTCAAAAGAAAAGTTACATTCGGAGTACAAGACACAGCCAAATTTTCAGATTCTTTTAGGGACTTCTACTGCCAGAGTTCCTCAGCCAGGGCACACATCTTAAAGTTGCCAAGGTTGAGTTAGATTAGGTGCATCTTATACTCTGAAAAATATGGTAACTCTTCCCAGGCTGGCAAACTAAAGTCTAAATTCTGCAGCTCACAAAACCAGGCAGTTTATCTGTTTAAAAAGAGATCACATTTATACAGGTAGTCCTCAACTTACAACAGTTCATTTAGTAACCATTCAATGTGACACAGAAAAAATTGATTACAATTGTTTTTCATGCTTATGAGCAGAGGTGGATTCCTACCAGTTCGGACCGGTTTTGTAGATCCACTAGTAGCTTGGGGGCCTGGGTCGCTGGAATGGGCAGTGATGATTCACCTGCAACACCCCTAAGATGGGGCCGCCATCTTGTTATATATTTATTTATTTTATTGGAGTTTATTAATTTTCTAATCTTTTCTTTAAAATAACTATTACAATAATTCATTGAGAAATTCTTTTTTTAAAAAAATAAGCTTTATTGAACAATTAAAATAAACATACTTAACAAACATGTTTGACAATGGCTGAGGTTTTTAGGCTTACATTTCAACAGTTTCCCATTCTTTCTTCTTTATATATCAGTTAAGTATATTTACTATGGTTCGTTCTTATTTAGTTACATAGTTGCCTTATCACATAAGCCTAAATTGTATTTATACACCATAAAGGGAAAAAGAAAGAAAAGAGAGAGAAGGAAAAAAGAAAAAAGAAGGAAAAAGAAGATGCTATTGGTCAACTAATTCCATTGACTCGTATATTTAAGTGAACTGTTCCTAAATACATTTATGCAGTTAGTGAATTCTTGATTTGTAAATACATAGTTCTTTTGCAGTAAGATACCTTTATTTAGAATAATATACTGTATATGTAAAAATAATTATATGTATAACTTGATCTGACATAAAAAAACATATATATACATACAGTGGTACCTCGTCTTACAAACGGCTCTTCTAACGAACTTGTCAAGATACGAACCCAGTGTTGAAGATTTTTTTTGCCTCTTCTTCCAAACTATTTTCGCCTTACAAACACAAGCCGCCGCTGCTGGGATGAAGAGGTTTCTTTTTTTTCTTTTTTGAAGAAAGAAAAGGGACGGGCGGCTTGGAGAGAGCGAAAGAGTTTGCATTAAGAAAGAAAGGAGAACTGGAGTGCTTGCAGAGGCAATGAAAGGGTTTGTTTTGAAGAAAGAAAAGGGAGGGGCGCTTGGAGAGAGCGAAAGAGTTTGCATTAAGAAAGCAAGGAGAACTGGAGTGCTTGCAGAGGCAATGAAAGGGTTTGTTTTGAAGAAAGCAAAGGGAGGGGCGCTTGGAGAGAGCGAAAGAGTTTGCATTAAGAAAGCAAGGAGAACTGGAGTGCTTGCAGAGGCACTGAAAGGGTGTGTTTTGAAGAAAGAAAAGGGAGGCGCGGCTTGGAGAGAGACGTTTGGGATTTTCCTGAAGGATTTGCACGCATTATTCCCTTTTACATTGATTCCTATGGGAAACATTGTTTTGTCTTACAAACTTTTCACTGTACGAACCTCCTCCTGGAACCAATTAAGTTTGTAAGACAAGGTATTACTTGTATCACACACACACACACACACACACACACACACACACACACACACACACATATATGAATTCTTTGAGCAATTCTACATTGTTACATAGTTCCATTTTTGTTTAAGCATAAACACATTACACTTGATCTTATTTCTTTGTCATTATTACAAACACACTTGTACTGTATATACATATTTACATATTATAATCCTTTTGTAGCTGTTACTTTTCTTTTTCCTATGTTCAATCCATTGATATCATTGTTCCAGTAATGGGCAGCCAAAACTTTTACTGCAACACTGTGGATGTGGCTTATTTTGTGGGTGTAGCTTAATGATCATGGCTTGCTGGCCATCTGACTAGGTGGGAGTGGCTTGAATGATCATCATCATTCAAGTGAACTGTTAAGTCCTCAACTTATAACTTTACCCGTGTCGTTCGCTGGGGTGACAATTTGCTTCGCGTTTCCTTTCCCTTCCTTCCTGGGTCACCCCCCACCCCACCTCAGGCTGGGTAACTAGGGGAACGGGTGCTGCCAGAAGCATAAATGCTGCCACCCACACCTTTTGCTTGCACCTCAGGTGGGAGGTGGCTGCGGGAGGCTGGAGGGGAGCCAGGCAGGAGAGAGGGAAGCTCGTCCAGGCCAGGAAGGTGGAAAGAGGAAAAAAGCAAGGAGTGCAGACACAGCAGCAGGGGAAAAAAGGAGAGTCAAGCTGAGACTAGTAATCCAGGAAGTGACAGCCGCTGATCAGCTGGAGCTGCACACACATCTTCATTTCCACCGGTGGAACTGTGTTCCACCCCGCCCTGCCTGCTGCCCATCCCTGCATTGTTCCCATGTCTCATAATCATCCTAATCTTTTTGGCCCTGTAACCAGTATTGGGTTCCTACTTGGACGGGGGAGGTGGGATGGCATTCTGGAAGCGAAAATGGAGCTATGTGCAGAACTCCGGGTGACCGGGGGGGAGGGTACATGCATATGTCAGAGTGAGATTTGGCTTCTGCACACACACAGAAAGCGAAATCTCATGAGAGGATGCACGGGCGCATGAGATTTTGGTGGGTTTCAGCAATTTTTTGCTTCCATGCATGTGCAGAAGCAAAAAGATTTGCTGAAATCTAATGCGCTTGCGCATCTTCTCACAAGATCTGCTTCCTGCACATGTGCAGAATCCAAATCTCATTTGCATGCACAAGTGCTCACACCAGACACAAATGCATGCCCAACGGTCAACCAGGAACCACACCAGTAACGGAGGTAAGCAAGAACCCTCGCCTGCCCGGAATTCTATTGTAAGTCTGTTCATTTTAGCACATTGGTAAAGTCGTATTAATTATCATACTTTCTGCAGGGATTTCTGGGTTTTTGGAAGACTGTGCAAATACTATCCTGGCTCCAGTGGTAATACATAATACTATACATTTGATACTTTCATTATTCTCCATCTTGTTTTTTAGTAGTGCGCACATGTGCAGTGTGGAAGTCACACCCACCCATTCAGCACATCCCTGAGCAAACTGGCAGTAGCAGCATCTGGAACGCTCCCCTGCTTAAGTCCCTGGCAGTCTCCTCATGATAATTAGACTTACAATCCTACGTTTAGAAAGCTTAGAACTACGTCGCCTTAAACACGGCCTAAGCATAGCGCATAAAATCATCTGCAACAATGTGCTTCCTGTCAACGACTACTTCAGCTTCAACCACAACAACACATGAGCACACAACAGATAAAAACTCAAAGTAAACCGCTCCAAACTCGACTGCAGGAAATACGACTTTAGTTACTGAGTAGTTGATGTATGGAACTCACTACCAGACTTTGTAGTATCATCACCCAACCCCCAAAATTTTACCCTTAGAATCTCCACTGTTGATCTCTCCCGAAACCTAAGAGGTCAGTAATGGGCGTGCCTTTTGTCCCCTATCCTAATGTTTCTCTTTTACTAATATCATGTATATAAATACACTGCTCAAAAAAAATTAAAGGAACACTTAAACAACACAATATAATTCCAAGTCAATCAAACTTCTGTGAAATCAATCTGTCCACTTAGGAAGCAGCACTGATGGACAATCAATTTCACATCAATTGCAAATGGAACAGTTGTGCAAATGAAATATGCAATGAGAATATTTCATTCATTCAGCTCTAGGATGTGTTCCCTTTATTTTTTGAGGTGTATATTATTATATCTTTGTATACCACCAATATGTACTTGACAAAACAAACAAATAAAAATAAATTAAATTAAATGTGATCTAAATCCAGACGTTTGGCCATTGACTCATGCTTATGAGGGTTGCAGTGTCTGGAGGTCACACGATCCCCTTTGGTGACCTTCTGACAAGCAAAATCGATGGGGGAAGCCAGATTCACTTAAGGACTATGTTTCTAATTTAGCCACCAGAACGATTCACTTAACAACGGCGATGAGAAAGGCAGCAAAATGAGGCAAAATTCAGTCCACAAATGTTTTGGTTAGGGACAGAAATGTTGGGCTCAATAATTGTGGTCGTAAGTCGAGGACTGCCAGTAGTGCTCTCCCCACTTCATCGGGAGTCTGACAAGTTAAAAACTAAACCCGGCACCTAAAAAATATCATTAAAAAAAAAAAACCCGAACAGACAGATGTATCGAATACATTAATGCAGTAATGAAGCAGCACGCACCAATCTTTGTACAACTATTTATGCTTTTCCATTTTCAAATTACAATCAGTTAAGGATAAGGTGAAATTTGTTTTGTTCACATTTATGCATGAACGGAGCTAATTAATATTTTCCAAACCAGGAAATGGAATTGCCATTTTCATTCAGTTCCCTCCGCCCTCCTCTTCTCCAAATACAGCACTGCACGCCGATGATCGCAGAACAGGCTCAAAATTAGAAAGGAAAATAGGCCCCCGCCTAGCAAACGTGCTTTAAAATTTATTTAAAGGAAAACGGACTAATGAAAATGGATGTTTGCTTTCACTGGAAAGTAAAAGTTATGTTCAATGTAAGAAACGATATAGAAACTCTTGGGGGAATTGCTGTGAAAATAGTTTGTAGATACATAAACAAATGTAATTCTTGTTTAAACATTTGGCATTTTTCCTTTGTGTCTTTCTTCTATGTTTTACCCAGGTGCATGTTGGAACGTTTCAAATGATGACATCTAAGCATAACTCTTTGAAAATAGAATGGAATGGAATAGAGAAAAAGAGAAGAGAGGAGAGGAGAGAATAATACAATAGAATTAGAATAGAATAGAGAAGAAGGAAGAAAAGGGAAGAGAAAGAAGAGGAGGGGAGAGGAAGGGAGGGAAGGAGAGGAAAGGAGAGGAGAGGAAAGAAGAGAAGAGAGGAGAGGAGAAGAGAAGAGGCTTTAATTGCCAACTGTGATAAACACCCAAGGAATTTGCCTCCAGTGCATAAGCTCTCAGTGTACATACAAAGCAACAAAATAATGATAATCATAGCATCAAAGTATTAATAATTATAATAATGATACCAATAAGGGAAGGCAGTGGAATAGATGAGAAGGCTAAAATTAATATAGCAATGCTACGTGGGTAAACACACTTAGACATAAGTCAAATGTCTTATTAATTAACTGCAAAACCTAATAAGCTTTTCAATCGTTCACAACTTCCCAAGGAACAGAGAAGGGATATAATATTTTGCTTTTCAGAAAAAAGAAAAAGAAGAAAAAATTATTGATATGCTAGAAATAAAGAAGACTTAGCCCAACTGGTATTAAAGCTGCAGCCAATCAATGCAATACCCATTGATTTCTTCACAGGTGTAAACTCTGATTAATTAAGGAGCCAACTGGGACAGACTATTTTTGCCTATCTTCTCACTAAAGTAGAACTGCAAAATCACTCCAAGAATGAATCCCGTGATGGGACCACTTTTTGATGAAACTCTCAAAGTTGTATTGACCCACTGCATTGTAAACTCAACAAATTCTGAATCAGCAGAAACAAACTTGGACAAATATTTCAGTGGTGGAACGGCTATCCTCCGGGAATTGAAGGTGCTCCATCACTGCAGGTTTGCAAGCAGAGATTTGACAACCATTTTTCTGAGATGGTATAGGGTACCCTGGTTAAGCCAGGGCTTGGACTAGAAGACTTCGGAGATCAAATCTCAGTAGATTGAAGCTTGACTCAGCCTTCCACCCTTCCAAGATCGGTAAAATAAGGACTCAGATTGTTGGGTGCAATATACTTACTCTCTGTAAACAGCTTAGAGAGGGCTGTAAAGCACTGTGAAGCAGTATATAAGTCCAAAGGATAATGCTAACTCTGCTATTCTGATGTTTGGATCTCCAAGAACGCACAAGGAGATTAATTCAATCCTGGAGGCAGCATTAAATTAATAGCATATAGCTAAAATAAAGAATTGCATATAAGAGACACCAATAGTTTTAATGTGTACGGGAACAAGTTATCAGTCTGTTGAACAAGAGATGAATTAGGATAAGTATCACTCAAGGAAAAGCCAAGAAGGAGAAAGAAAAAGTAGAAAGGGAAGGGAGGACAGAAGAAGTATGAAGGTAGAGGGAGGAGATGAAGAGAGAGGGAGGGGAGGGGAAAGAGAAGAAGAATAACAAAATAGGATATTGATTTAAGAATGATAAAAATTTATAATTGTGTATATTATTGATATATTCTAAGGTACTGAATATGCAATGATATCTCTATCTATCTATCTATCTATCTATCTATCTATCTATCTATCTATCTATCTATCTATCATTGCATATTCAGTACCTTAGCATATATCAATAATATACACAATTATAAATTTTTATCATTCTTAAATCAATATCCTATTTTGTTATTCTTCTTGTATGTATGTATGTATGTATGTATGTATGTATGTATGTATGTATGTATGTATATTAATATACCAAGACCGTCATATATATATATTTGTTTTCGTAGATTTTCACGGGTATGTGTATGTAGATTGTTCTGAGTTCGGGTTTTGCCCCATGTAATATTTTGAGTGTCTATGCAATGTTTCGGTGAAATCACATTCACCATCATCAGGCTGAAGTTTTAAGCTTCGTGCTGTTGTAAATATTTACAACGAAGCTTAAAACTTCAGCCTGATGATGGTGAATGTGATTTCACCGAAACGTCGCATAGACACTCAAAATATTACACGGGGCAAAACCCGAACTCAGAACAATCTACATATATATATATATATATATATATATATATATATATATATATATATATATATATATGTAGATATATATATATACACACACAGTATGTGTGTATATGTATGTGTATGTATATATATATATATATATATATATATATATATATATATATATATATATATATATATATATATATATGAAAATTATGAAGAATATATACAGTATATATATACTGTAGGCAGGCAGAGGCTGTTAGGCAGCCTCTGCTTGCCTAACCGAAAACAGGCTCAACTGAGTTCAGTGTGACTTACTCCCAGGGAAGTGGATAGAGCAGCCTTCCCCAGCCAATACTTTGATTGCAGCTTATAATAAGTAAAATAATGAATATTAACACTAAAATTCCATTGGGGCCCAGATCAGAGAGTGAGGGTAGGGCACAAAATGTTTTCGTCTTCCTAGGTGGTGATGGGGGTAACATAAAATTATTGAGAAGCACTGGGATAAGTGAACAGAGGAACTGAGTCTGCAAGGAGTTGGGTGGTTTACAAGTCGAAATAATAACAACAACAACAGCAGCATTGGACCAGAATACCTCCGGAACCGCCTACTACCGCACGAATCCCAGCGGCCGATAAGGTCCCACAGAGTTGGCCTTCTCCGGGTCCCGTCGACTAAACAATGTCGTCTGGCGGGCCCCAGGGGAAGAGCCTTCTCTGTGGCGGCCCCGGCCCTCTGGAATCAACTCCCCCCGGAGATTAGAACTGCTCCCACCCTCCTCGTCTTCCGTAAACTACTTAAGACCCATCTATACCGCCACGCATGGGGGATTTGAGACACCTTTCCCCCAAGCTTATTATAATTTATGTTTGGTATGTATGTGCTATTTGGTTTTTAATTGATAGGGTTTTTAGTTTTTTCTTAATATTAGATTTGTGCCTGTACAATATTGTTTTATCGCTTGTTGTGAGCCGCCCCGAGTCTTCGGAGAGGGGCGGCATACAAATCTAATAAATTATTATTATTATTATTATTATTATTATTAATAACAATAATAATAATAATAATAATAATAATAATAATAATAATAATAATAATAATAATCTTTCTGCCTGGTTTACATTTGTCTATACAGTATTGTGTGAACCTGACTGGGCTTTATCTATTACAGTACGGATTGAGGTAAAGGACCATCTTCATCCTGGTGATTTGACCCCTTTCAACAGGAGGTTCTAAAAAGTCATTCAAGCTCTTTTTGATGTGTTCTGTTTTCAAACGGATTGCTGAGTTTTCGCTCCTAAACAATGAGGTAGCAAAAGTAGGGCAGAAATTGTTTAATAGTTTATCATGATGTGAGCGGATATTACTGATACTTAGCTGTCACAAAAAGAGACAACTCTTTGCTATGTGTCTGTTATTGGCCCACCCCATCAGTGCTTCTTTACCTGCCCAAGTCTCAACCTGTACAGTACACGGGGTTGTGTTTGTGAACCAATGGAACAGAAGTTGCCTTTAGAAGTTGTGGGAACTTCATCGCTGGAGGCTTTCGAGAAGAGACTGGACTGCCCTCTGTCAGGAATGGTGTAGGGCAGAGATGGCAAACCTTTTTTTCCTTGGGTGCTGAAAAAGCCCGAGTATGCGCTATTGTGCACACACAAGTAACCACACCCATTATTCAGTGTCTGGGGAGGGTGAAAACAGCTTCTCCCACCCCCTAGAAACCCTCTGGAGGCCAGAAATGGCCTGTTTCACAACTTCTGTTGGGCCCAGCAGGCTCATGTTTCATCCTCTCCAGGCTCCAAAGGCTTCTCTGGAGCCAGGGGGAAGGTAAAAATGCCCTCCCCCATCCCCCCGGTGGCTCTCTGGAAGCCAAACACATCCTCCCAGAGCCTCTGTGCAAGCCAAAAATCAGTTGACCAGCACACACATGCACATTGGAACTGAGCCAGGGCAACAGCTTGCGTGCCAGCAGATATGGCTCTGCATGCCAGCTGTGGCACCCATGCCATAGGTTCATCATCACTGCACTAGACAGTCACTTATCTGGAATAGGATAGGTCAGGGAAACCTTTGGAGCCTGGGGAGGGCAAAACACGAGCCTACTGGGCCCACCAGAAGTGCCATAAGTTCGCCATCACTGGTGTAGGGCAGTGGAGTGTGTGGACTAGATGACCTACAAGATCCCTTCCAATTCTGTTAATCTACTTAAAAATCAGGAAGTTTGCAAGAAATCATCTGAGCATGGTTTGTGTCCTCAGAGTGATAAGCCACCCACCTGGACATCAAGTAGATAGAATGACTGATATCCAATTCAGGAGCAGCAGATTGAACATTGCAGTTCTTGAAAGATTTTCTGCTCTCTCGAACCTTTTTTTTTTTTGCTTATGTCAGCTTGAAGGAGGGAAGGAAGGAAGGAGTTGGGAAAGAGAGGAAGGAAGGAAATGGGGAAGGAAGGAAAGGAGGGAGGGAGGGAGTTGGGAAAGAGAGGAAAGAAAGAGATAGGAAAGGAAGGAAGGAGGGTGGGTGGGTGGGTGGGAGGGAAGGAAGGAAGGAAAGAAGTAAGATAGACCATTTGAGGACTAATCCACTTGTCTATGCCATTAATTGGGTTTGGATTTTAGAAAGGAAAGGGTATGAAACAATCTTCTGCTTTTAAATTAGGAATATATTGAAACGGAAGCACCAGGTTTTGTTCTATTTACCTTCACTAACATATCCCAAGAAAACTCCCCAAAGTTTAATAACTAATGCTGTTTCCATCACTCACACTGACAGCTGCAATCGCTGATTTGAATGACCTGAAATTCCAGAAGACATTAACACACTAGGCACATTTTTCAGAGGTGTGCATTATATTGTTTGCAATGCCAAAAAAATGCTATTATTTTCTATGCTGTGGAACAGTCAATTTAGAAGCAATTAGGTATTCCTTGGGCTCAGCTATTGGTTTGTTCTGGTGCTTGAGGTTCCGGGGCCTTGACCTAATTCAGATTATTTCACCTAGCAAGTCAATCTGACTTAGACAACATTGCGATAGCAACACACCATGCAAATATATACACAAACAGAATTCTAAGACTGAGTGAATTCATCCAGTGAATCAATCTGGGAGGGGCCAGGTTTATTTCTGCCTATGGAATCAGATTATTGAGAACTTTTGAGAATTTCTTTTCAATAAATTACTCCTCCAATTATGCAAATGATCTCATGGAGAATTGGCTGGTGTTCTTTTGATGTCTTACAATGGAGAGGAATATGTTGGTCAAATAAAAATAGTCATAACAATTTGATTTGATTTGAGGTGGGAGGGTGTCCTGAAAGTGGGGCAATTCTAGGCACCCCATCTCAGTGGTTCTTTGGAGTTCTATGGCCTTGCTGTAATTTGAGGAGGATTCAAGAGAGAAAGAGAGAAAGGAATTCCTAGAGTGGTCCACCAGAAT
Source organism: Erythrolamprus reginae (assembly GCF_031021105.1). NCBI lineage: Eukaryota > Metazoa > Chordata > Lepidosauria > Squamata > Dipsadidae > Erythrolamprus > Erythrolamprus reginae. Next base: position 33,049 of record NW_027248542.1, on the reverse strand, counting down.
AGAAGGGCAGAGCATGAATCAAATGAAGTAATGCAATAAAATACTGCATGCACACCAGGGGTGGGTTGTAGATCTTTTTGCCTGCCAGTTTCCTCAGGGTCATGGTGGGCACATGTGCATGCTTTATGCGCACCCCCAGAGCAATAAAAATAGCTTTTGTGCAGTGCAGAAGCAAAATCCAAGAGGGCAGCTCCCACAGGCTGGCACTGACAGAATCGGCTCTGTGACATCATCACCATTTTACTAACGGTTCTATAGAACCGGTTAGAACCGGAAGGGACCCACCTCTTATACACACCCTGCTCTGTCTGCATTGACCTTCACAATGCCATGGATTTACATCTGTTATTCTAGAATAAGACTGAATTCAGACATTGTGGGAGTTTCATCGCTGGAGGCTTTCAAGAAGAGACTGGACTGCCATTTGTCAAAAATGGTATAGGGCCATTGTTGTGGTTAGCTCTGGCCCAGCTCCTGCCCCAAGGAATGTGCACGTGGATGTGGGGGAAACATCCATATGCCGCAGGCCTGTTTTGCTCCCGATGGAATCTGCCAACGAAGCCTCCTCTGACCAAGGAAGCGTGAGTGACAGGGAAGAGGGGAGTTTGGCAGACAGCCCAAGAGGAGATCAATCATCTGTATCACCCCTGGATTCGGAACAAGAATTAATGACACACCCATGCATGTGTAGAGTGATGCATAGGAGACAACAACTGAAGGATTATTACAAGAGAAAATGAGGCCATTTGTGGTTTGGTGGGGCTGCTGTAATTAGTGCTACAGATAAAAGTGCAGCTTGGTGTTTTAGCCTCATGGCAGTTTATCTGATCCATTGTTTCGTCAAGATCATGGTTTTTGTGCTGTTCAAGATTGTGTGTGGACTCTCTGGACTTTAGAATTGGACTCAATTTCCCAGTTATTCGGTGAGCAATTGGATTGCACTTCACCTGTGCCTTGTGTGTACCAGAAAATCCCTTTGACATTTAAAAAGGGAGCTGTTTCTGTTTTTCTGTTTATAACAACTTTGGGGTTTTCCTTTTATTGTGTGGTGTGTGTCTTCCTGGACTAATTACCATGTAATTACAGGAGGTTGAAACATGCCAGCAGAACAGCCATGAAGCCGAACCTATGGCAGCCAGGCCACAGGCAGCATGCAGAGCTATGTCACAAGGCATGCCTGGCAGCGGCCATGGAACTTCTGGGTTGGTGTGCATTCATAGTGACTAGAATTCACTAGTAGCTTGCAAAGGGCCGTTCGCTGCTCCCTCCTCACCAGCTTAATAGTAAGTGGGCTGTTGGCATGCTGCGGCAGTGCATGAGTAGGAGTGCTGGTGGCAGAAACCCTAGTTGGCCTCAACCACTTCAGTCCCTTGCTGCCCCATCTGCACATGCAGCCGCCTCTCCTGCAGGCCTCTCCTGCAGGCCTCTCCTGCCTGCCTTTGGCATCCCGCTGCCTTCCTTCCTCTGTGCAGAGGGCCAGCTGCACCAAGGAATAAGGGATTTTGAAAGTGGGAGGGACCTCGCACCAGGCACTTTCTTCTCCCACCGCCAACTGGGGGAGAACCTGGCAGAAAGACGGGTCATGCCAAGGAAGGAAGGCAGCAGGGCACCAAAGGCATGCAGGGAAGGCACTGCAGCTGAAAAACAGATCACACTTTACTTTCAGCGCTCCCCCTCACTCACAGCACCCTCATCACCCTCCCCTCCTTTTTTCTTCAAAAAAGCCAGAGTCAAAAGAACAGTTTGTCAGATTATTACTATTTTATTATTATTTATTAGATTTGTATGCCACCCCTCTCTGAAGACTCGGGGCAGCTGACAGCGACAATAATAGAATATACAGAATACAAATCCAATATTAGATAAAAAAGCTAAATTTAAAACCCATAAATATTAAAAACAATCGGTACTGCACAATCACACCATTCTCATGTATTACAGTCAGAAAAAAGGTGTGTGTGGGGGGGAAAAGAGATATTCCCTTCATGCCTGGTGACATAGATAGGTCTTAACATCTTGCAGAAGGCAAGAAGAGTGGGGGCAGGGCCGGGGCTGCCACAGAGAAGGCTCTTCCCCAGGGTCCCGCCAAATGGCTTTGCTTATTCTGATTTTTGTCATCTGCCAGGTTTCAGAAAGGCCTGTGCATAGGCATGGGGGGGCAGCATGGGGGGCATGCGCGGGGGGAGGGGAGGGGTGGGCATGTGCCCGCATGCTAGCCCCCATCCCACCCCTTTTTGGCACACGAACCAAAAAAGGTTCACCATCACTGGCATAGGGTCTCCTGCTTAGGTGGGGGGTTGGACTAGATGACTTACAGGTCCCTTCCAACTCTGTTAATCTGAAAAAAAAAGATCTACTGCCTCCTGAAACAACCTCACAGATGTCATATAAGTAGTGATGGGCGAACCCAACAGTGTTCGGGTTCGGCAAGTTCGGACGAACTTTACACAAAATTCGGCTGAACCCAAACCGAACCTGAACCCAAACCCGAACGGGGAATCCAACCAAGAAATTCCGGGGGCGGAGCTTCAACGTCACGTATACTGGCAGGTTGCTAAGGACGACAAGGTGATCACTTCCTGGATTCCATGGAATCTAGGAAGCGATCATCTTGGCATCCTTAGCAACCTGCCGGTGATGTCAAAGCTCCGAATGCCGAACGCAACCCCGAACTTTGCCCGAAGTTTCAAAAAATTTCGTGTTCGTCTTCGGCATACCGAACACCATAAAATTCAGTACAGACCCGAATTGTGGGTTCGGTTCACCCATCACTACATATAAGATATTAATCCAGATATTAAGAGGAACACAGGGGATGTTACAAATTTAATGTATGCGTCAAAGGATTGCCAAGACCCCAGTTCTGTTCCCAACAACCCTTCAGAGCATAATGTCTATGGAGATTTTCAGCCATCCATGTCATGGTTGTCCCAAGGGTGCTTTTTCCAGAGACAACTTGATCTTTGTTTTTCTTTGAAGATGTTTTGCTTCTCATCCAAAAAAAGGCTTCTTCAGTTCTGCCTGATTGGTGGAGAATGGAAGGATTTATACTCCTTGCAATCGTCTGATCACAAAACTCCCCTCTTAGACTCGCTGAGACCACAGGTAAGCCTCCAGGTGGCCTCAACAACCCTCAGAAAAAGTAATAATGTCCAGAGGACTGCAAGGAATTTTAATCTTCCCAGTCTCCCCTCCACCATTCAGTCAGAACTGAAGCAGCTTTGTGGATGAGAAAGAAAATGTCTTCAAAGAAAAACAAAGGAAGTCCAGTTGCCTCTTGAAAAAGCACCTTTGGTACCTTCCTGATCAATACAGTTTTGATCACCACACTATAAAGAAAGATTTGAGACTCTATAAAGAGTGAAGAGAAAGAGGATTAGGGGACTGGAGGCTAAAACATATGAAGAACGGTTGCAAGAACTGGGCATGGCTAGACGGGAATGGGACTTTTTGCCTCCGCCAGTTGGATGAAGCTCTTTCCTCCACAGCAGCTGATCGGCCGCTGCCTTCACTCCCTCGCCCAAAGGCCCCTAGCTCTTGGCCCCAGCCCTTTGGCCACAAAAATCCAAATTCAGCCACAGCCTTTTGGCCACATGGGACACTTCACCACCATCCAATCAGAACGGTTGTTACAAAATGCTACTTTTGGAAGGAAAGAATGGGACAGTTTGCTCTTTCATACACAAACACACACATTGAATGATAGAGAGGGAAGGGACCTTGGTGGCCATCTAATCTGACCCCCTTCTCATTCAGGAGACTCACAGAATGATAGAGAGGGAAGGGACCTTGGTGGCCATCTAGTCTGACCTGACCCAACTTCTCATTCAGGAGACTTACAGAATGATAGAGAGGAAAGGGAACTCAGTGGCCATCTAGTCTGACCCACTTTCTCATTCAGGAGACTCACAGAATGATAGAGAGGAAAGGGACATTGGTGGTCATCTAGTCTGACCCACTTTCTCATTCAGGAGACTCACAGAATGATAGAGAGGGAAGGGACCTTTGTGGCCATCTAGTCTGACACCTTTCTTGGCTAATGATCTCTCCCTGTTTACAGAGAGAGAGAGAGGTCCGTTCATGCTGTGGGCATCTAGACGATCCCATGCCCTTTTCACCCCCTCCTTTCTCCATGTGGACAGTCCACAAAGTGTGTGTGTGTGTGGGAAAGATAGGAGGGCTAATGATCCCTCCCTGTTTGCAGAGAGAGAGAGAGGTTCATGCTGTGGGCATCTAGACGATCCCATGCCCTTTTCACCCCCTCCTCTCTCCATGTGGACAGTCCACAAAGTGTGTGTGTGGGGGAAATTGGAGGGCTAATGATCCCTCCCTGTTTGCAGAGAGAGAAAGAGGTCCATTCATGCTGTGGGTATCTAGACGATCCCATGCCCTTTTCACCCCCTCCTCTCTCCATGTGGACAGTCCGCAAAGTGTGTGTGTGGGGAAGATTGGAGGGCTAATGATCTCTCCCTGTTTGCAGAGCGAGAGAGAGGTCTGTTTATTCTCTGGGCATCTAGACAATCCCATGCCTTCTTCTCCGTTCATTTGTAGAGTGTGTGTTTGTGTGGGTGAAAACGCTCCTCATCTTCAAAGAAACAGGAATTAACAAAAGAGTGAGGAAAAGATAGGAGTTATCATTCTACAAATTGGCATACCGGGTCACATTTAGTTGGGGCATGACCCCTTTACCATATATAACACCAAAGAAACAAGAGTTTCCTAAAACAATTAGCATTTCAAGGAGATATAGGAACAGCTTACCACATGCTCCTTTTTTTATAACTAAATTCTGTACTTGGTGATTTTGATTCCATATCTATTGATGGGATAACCATTGGAGTTTAGCTTTGTTGAAAACAAAAGTTCATTGTTGCTGATCATGTGTGTGTGTGTGTGTCTGTGTGTCTGTGTGTGTGTGAAAGAGCTCCCAAAGCCCCCCACACACTTTGGAGACTCTACACATGAACAGAGAAGAAGGCATGGGATCGTCTAGATGCCCAGAGAATAAACAGACCTCTCTCTCTCTGCAAAAAGGAAAGGATCATTAGCCTTCCCAATTTTTCCCACAAAGCCCCCTGCCCACCCCACTTTGGGGACCCATGCCTCTTTTCACCCCTCCTTCATTCGTCTTGAGGGTCCCCAGAAGTGGGATGGGGAGGGGGCATTGGGAGCTCTTTCACACCCACAAACACACACCCACACCTACACATACCAATTCTACTCAGGACCCCTCCTCAAGCAGGAAACTGACACAGAATCATAGAGATGGATGGTACCTCAGAGGCCATCTAGTCCAGCCCTCTTCACAAGCAGGAGAATTGGTCTCCCGGTAAAATTTCTGGGGTGCTAAATTGGCTGGTGGAACTCCCTGCCTCACAACAAGCTAATTTGGGAAGGCAATCAGATTGGTCCTCACAAAAGACGGGTGGGTGGGAGAGAGAGATAGGTAGGATTCTATTAGCAAATGACAAAAGGGAAGACTCATTTGCTGTCTGGGGCCCCTTTATGACCTGCTTGTCATGATTATCTGTGGAATTTTTAGGATGCCTCGAGGCAGATGCAAAAGGAACACTGGCTGGGGAAACACATTGCTACAAGCTCCTTTCTAAATCTCCCTTTGCATTTCTCTCTCTCTCTCTTTTTCTTCAGGGTCCCTTCCAACACTCTTCCCCCACCCACTTTGTGGACTGTCCACATCGACAGAGAAGGGGGTGAAAAGGGCGTGGGATCATCTAGATGCCCACAGCATGAATGGACCTCTCTCTCTCTCTCTGCAAACAGGGAGGGATCATTAGCTTTCCTATCTTTCCCACACGCACACTTTGTGGACTGTCCACATGGAGAGAGGAGGGAGTGAAAAGGGCATGGGATCGTCTAGATGCCCATAGCATGAACAGACTTCTCTCTCTCTCTCTCTCTGCAAACAGGGAGGGATCATTAGCCCTCCTATCTTTCCCACATGCACACACACTTTGTGGACTGTCCACATGGAGAGAGAAGGGGGTGAAAAGGGCATGGGATCGTCTTGATGCCCGCAGCATGAACGGACCTCTCTCTCCCTCTATACAAACAGGGAGGGATCATTAGCCCTCCAATCTTCCCCCCACACACACTTTGTGAACTGTCCACATGGAGAGAGGAGGGGGTGAAAAGGGCATGGGATCGTCTAGATGCCCACAGCATGAACGGACCTCTCTCTCCCTCTGTACAAACAGGGAGGGATCATTAGCCCTCCAATCTTCCCCCCCCACTCTTTGTGGACTGTCCACATGGAGAGAGGAGGGTGTGAAAAGGACATGGGATCGTCTAGATGCCCACAGCATGAACGGACCTCTCTCTCTCTCTGTAAACAGGGAGAGATCATTAGCCAAGAAAGGTGTCAGACAAGATGGCCACTGTGGCTCCTTCCATCTCTATCATTCTGTAAAACTCCTGAATGAGAAAGTGGGTCAGACTAGATGGCTACCAAGTTCCCTTCCCTCTCTATCATTCTGTGAATCTCCTGAATGAGAAAGTGGGTCAGACTAGATGGCCAATGAGTTCCCTTTCCTCTCTATCATTCTGTAAGTCTCCTGAATGAGAAGTTGGGTCAGGTCAGACTAGATGGCCACCAAGGTCCCTTCCCTCTCTATCATTCTGTAAGTCTCCTGAATGAGAAGGGGGTCAGACTAGATGGCCACCAAGGTCCCTTCCCTCTCTATCATTCATTGTGTGTGTTTGTGTATGAAAGAGCAAACTGTCCCATTCTTTCCTTCCAAAAGTAGCATTTTGTAACAACCGTTCTGATTGGATGGTGGCGAAGTGTCCCATGTGGCCAAAAGGCTGTGGCTGAATTTGGATTTTTGTGGCCAAAGGGCTGGGGCCAAGTGCTAGGGGCCTTTGTGCGAGGGAGTGAAGGCAGTGGCCGATCAGCTGCTGCGGAGGAAAGAGCTTCATCCAACTGGTGGAGGCTAAATGTCCTAAACCCTGGCTAGACTGATGAAAAGAAGGACCAGGGGAGACAGGAGAGCAGCCTTCCGATATCTCATGGGTTGCCCCAAAGAAGAGGGGGGTCAGCCTAATCTCCAAAGTACCTGAGGGTAGAACAAGAAGCAGTGGGTGGAAACTAATCAAGGAGGGAAGTAATTTAGAATTGAGGAGAAATTCCTTGACAGAACAATTAATCAATGGAATGGCTTTTCTTCAAAAGTTGTGAATGCTCCAACACTAGAAGTTTTTAAGAAGATGTTGGATGACCATTTGTTTGAATCAGTGCAGGGTTTCCTGCCTAAGCAGGGGGTTGGACTAGAAGACCTCCAAAGTTGTTGTGGCTATTGTCATTATTATTACTAAATTATTATTAATTATTATTAATAAATTAGTATTAATATATTGTTGTTGTTGTTGTTGCTGTTGTTATTTGACCAGGGGATCAATATTTGAAGGGCTGCCACAAAGAGGAGGAGGTCAAGTTATTTTCCAAAGCACCTGAAGGCCAGACAAGGAATAATGGATGGAAGCTGATCAAGGAGAGATTCCACCTGGAAAGGAGGAATTTTCTGACATTGAGAACAATCAATCGATGGAGCAGAAGTCGCCTTTGGAAGTTGTGGGAGCTTCATCACTGGAGGCTTTCTAGAAGAGAATGGACTGCCATTTGTGAGAAATGGGGTGGGATCTCCTGTTTGGGCAGGGGTTTGGACTAGATGACCTCCAAGGTCCCTTCCACTCTCTTAATCTGATACCACACGTATTTCGAGCTTTGTGGAGTGGATAAAATCCTGGCAACAAGGACACCCAACACCCAATGGTGTTAATTTGCCCACGTAACAAAAATGTTTGAAATACTGAATCTTTCTGTCAGGCTCCCCAAATTCCTGGGTGCGCGTAGGCGGGAAGCACGTCCTATTTTACAGCTGCCTGATTAAAAATGGTGAAATTGCAAGAAGCACCTGTGTTTTCCTGCCACATGAAAGATCAAATCATTCCTTTGTGGAGAGGGGCGTTTCTTTTTTGCCTGCTTATAATGGCCAATACGATACCCATCTGCAAAAAAGGAACTAGGGTGGG
>NW_027248542.1:0-20000 GCF_031021105.1 Erythrolamprus reginae | reverse complement strand
GGCAGGCATCCTGTATTCCTGGCACCTGAGAGTGGCAGTGAAATTGATGAGCGATCAGAGTAAGAACAACCTGGGCCTTCTGCACTTCCTGGCATGAGTGACTCTGCACTTCCTGTTATTAATGACTTTGCATTTCCTTTTGTGAGTGACTCAGGGGAAGAGGAAGAACCTCTTCTGGATTCAAGAGTTTGGAGGGCATCCAGGAGGCAGGAATGGTTGGCTAAGAGAAGAATCACTCATGAGTAGCATTGCTGGCTAATGGGTCATGCCCTCAGGGTATTTAAGAGTGAGCAGAGTTCCGCATAGTTGAAGAGAACAACCTGTTTCATTTTAGCAGCTAGTTTGTGTTATTTCAGCTTGGGTTCTTAGCTTTTTGAAGATCTCCAGAATTCAAGCTCACTCTATTGGACGTCTCCACTTCTGAATATTATTTCCAGCTGGGTAATTATTCTCATGCTTATCTACTACTGGGATTGAAGTCAGCTGATAAGACTCTTTAAACATTTCAGCAAAACCATTTGAAAGACTTGAGTTTTAATTTGAACAAACCTGAACTGTAAATAATTCTTATAAATAGTACATTTACAAGAGGGAGAGGGGCGGCATACAAGTCCAATAAAGAAAAAATAATAAAATAAAATAATAATAATAATAATAATAATAATAATAATAATAATAATAATAATAATTCCTTTATTATTGAAAAATGGTGGTGTGCATGTTTTCTGGGGGTCTCGGTGCTAGAATATAACAGATCTTTTCTATGCAAGCTTTTCAAGCAGATACTCTCTCCCCCAGGTCAGGATGCCTGGATTCAGGCATATTAGGTGTAACCTGGCTCAGAAACAGTCACTGTAAGAGGGATCTTGGAGTCCGGGTAGACAATCACTTAAAACATGAGCCAGGCATGTACGGCAGCAGCCAAAAAAACCCTAATACAATCCTTGATTGTATAAAATGGAGGCATAGAGTCAAAATCACTTGAAGTATTAGGACCACTTTATGAAGCCATAGTAAGGCCACACATGGAATCCTGCATCCAGTTTTGCTCACCACATTATAAAAACGATGTTGAGACTTTGAAAAAAAAGTGTAAAGGAGAACATCTAAGATAATTAAAGGCCTGGAGACTAAAACATATGAAGAACAGTCGCAAGAAACGGGTTTGGGCAGTCTAGAGAAAGAAGGACTAGGGGTGATATGATAGCAGTATTCCAGCATTTGAGGGGCTGCCACAGCTAAGAGGGGGACAATTTATTTTTCAAAGCACTGAAGGGCAGGACAAGAAACAATGGGTGGAAACTAATCAAGGATAGAGGCGATCTAGAAGTAAGGAGAAATTTCCTAACAGTGGGGACCATTAAGACTTCAGAAGTTGTGGGTGCTTCATCACCAGAGGTTTTTGAGAAGAGACTGAACAGTCACGACTGAAATTTACTGTTGTAAATTGAGCATTTCCCTAGCAACACATGTCAGTAATCCTCAGTATATAACCATTCATTTAGTGCATCAGAATAAAACAGAGTTGGAAGGGACCTTGGAGGTCTTCTAGTCCAGCCCCCTGCTCAAGTAGGAGATCCCATATCTGCAATGGCAAACCTATGGCATGTGTGCCAGGAGGGGCACACCAAGCCCCCTCTGCTGGCATGCGCACCATCATTCAAGGTCACATTGCCATGGTGTTTCCTTTGTGAACTTCTGTTTCCTTGGAAACACCAAAACAGAAGCTCATGAAAGAAAAAGATTTTACCTATTGCTGCATTGTAGGGGTTGGGATGACCCACCATCTGCCAGCCAGCTGGTTTTGGGGTCTCTGCTGTGCATGGGCACATCTTTGTGCACACACATTTTCATGCATGTCCACCCATGTGCATGTCTGTACACATACATACATACACACACACATGCACACCTTTTAGTTTGTGTGCAGCATGGACACTCGGGGGTCTAAAAGGTTTGCCATCACCGATATAGAGTCTCCCGGCTGAGTAGGGAGTTGGACTAAAGAATTTCCCCCCTCCAACCAACTTTACATAAACATCTATACATCGACCATGGTATCCTTCTGTGCCAGCTGGAGGGGTTGGGAGTGGGGGGCACTGTTTTGCGATGGTTCTCCTCCTACCTCTCCGGTCGGTCACAGTCGGTGTTAGTGGGGGGTCAGAGGTTGACTCCTAGGTCCCTCCCTTGTGGGGTTCCTCAGGGATTGGTCCTCTCCCCCCTGCTGTTTAATATAAATTATGAAACCACTGGGTGAGATCATCCACAGGAACGGGGTGAGTTGCCATCAATATGCTGATGATACTCAGCTTTACGTCTCCACCCCATGTCCAACCAGTGAAGCAGTGGAAGTGATGTACTGACAAGACAGAGTGGCTGTGGGTTCTGCCTCTCAAGGACAGCTCCATCTGTCCATCCATTACCCTGGGAAGGAGCTTTTTACCCCCTCAGAGATGGTCCGCAACTTGGGCATCCTCCTCGATCCACAGCTGACACTGGAAAATCATATTTCGGCTGTGGTGAGGGGGGCGTTTGCCCAGGTTCGCCTGTTTGTTTGTTTGTTTAGTCCAATACATAATGAAGGAAAGAAAGAAAGAAAGGAAGGATAGGAGTGAAGATATAACAATAAAACACAATACATCAATGGAGGATGAGGAGATATAGAGATATATGAGTGGAAGAAAAGAAATATGAGATATAGGAGAGATAATTGGACTGGGGACGGAAGGCACCCTAGTGCACTTATGCATGACGCTTACTGACCTCTTAGAAACTTGGAGAGATAAATTGTGGATAGTCTAGGGGGAAAATGTTGCGGGTTAGGGGTAGACACCAGTTGCGGCCCTATCTGGACAGGGAATCTCTACTCACAATCGCTCATGCCATTATCACCTCAAGATTTGACTACTGCAATGCTCACTACATGGGGTAACCTCTGAAAAGTGTTCGGAAACTGCAAACTGTGCAGAATGCAGCCACACGAGCAGTTACAGGCCTCCCAATGTCCATGTTTCATCAGTATTCCGTGGACTGCATTGGCTGCCAATTGGTTTCCGGGCACAATTCAAAGTGTTTCTCATGACCTTGGAGTAAGAACCTGAAAACCTATTTAGGCCGTCAGGCTCACAGACATTAGATCCCAGCCTCTGGCCATTGAATGTTTAGTATACTTATGGCTGTGATTGTATGGATGTTTAGCCTTTTTATAACATTTTAAATTAACTGTTCATATTAATTGGATTTAGCTGTATTATTGTATACTGTTTGGTCATTGATATGTTGTGAGAAACCCCGAGTCCACGGAGACAGGCGGGATACAAGATAGATAGATAGATGATAGGTAGATAGATAGATAGATAGATAGATAGATAGATAATTAAATAAATAAGCAAGCAAGCAAACCAACCAACCAACCAACCAACCAACCAACCAACCAACCAACCAACCAACCAACCAACCAACCAACTAACCATAATGTCAAAACATATGCCCTGAGTCCTACAGGATTGGGCAGCGTAGAAGTCAAACAAGCAAATAATAGATGATAGATAGATGATAGCTAGCTAGCTAGCTAGCTAGATATAGATAGATAGATAGATAGATATAGATAGATAGATAGATAGATAGATAGATAGATAGATAGATAGATAGATAGATAGATAGATAGATAGATAATTTCTGTCCCAAATACCATAAACAAATATCCTAAATTTGCCCAAGTTAGTTGGGGGAAAGATCAAAAGCAACATGAGAAAACATTATTTTACTGAAAGAATAGTAGCTCCTTGGAACAAACTTCCAGCAGACGTGGTTGGTAAATCCACAGTAACTGAATTTAAACATGCCTGGGATAAACATATATCCATTGTAACATAAAATACAGGAAATAGTATAAGGGCAGAGTAGATGGACCATGAGGTCTTTTTCTGTCGTCAGTCTTCTATGTTTCTATGTTTTGTACTTTTATCTCCCGTCTGTTTTTCTTCTGTACTTCATACTACTCCCCTCCATCTATCTCTCTCTACTTTATTTCTCCTTCTTTCTATCTCTCCCACTTCCCTCCTCTCTCTCTCTCCCTTTCCTTTCTAATTCTTCATCCTGCCTCTTATCCTTCCCTATCTCTAATCCATTTTATAGTTAACAGATAAGCAATTCAAAACCCTAACTTCATACCAACATTGGTGCTACTCTTAAACTTATATTTTTCCTTGGTACTAACAAGAGAGAAACTTAGGACAGGGATGGTAGCCACCCTGGTGCACTTATGAACACCCCTTTGGTGTCCCTTCCAACCCTATTCTTCTTATTGTACTTCCTATTGGCAGGGTCATACAGCCGTTGAATGAACATGGCTAGATCTGAAGGTCTTCTCAAAGAATCCATCATTAGCAAAGCGACGGTCAGATATGTGAGCATCACACTGCTCATTTTCCCTGGTGTGTGAAAGCTATCGCATCCAGATCCTCTTCTGAGGTCCCCTGGATGTCTCGTGCTTTCCTCTGTAAGGAGGCCATGCTGCTTCTTCATCCACAAATGTGGATCCCTTGCCTACACATTAAATCGGTGCAAAATTTTTGTTCCTTTCTCCTTCAAAAATAAAAAGAACCAAAACAGCAGAGCGAACGAATCGTAATCTCCCAACTGGACAATCTTGAAACCCTGCTGGTAACCATAATGCGTCCTTCACAGTGATTATAAGCTACAGGTTTATTAAATTTCTATTTTTCTCTCTCTCATTCTCTCTCCCCCCCCCCAATTTCCCAAGCATATTTGAGACCAGAAGCAACAAGAATATTTAGATTCTGGTAGTTTGCTCCTTTTTGTGGGTGTTATAAATTAAACCTCCATGTGATTTGTTTTCCAAGCTAATCTTCAAATGGCCCACCAACTCAACTTATAAATGAGGCATTATTTAGTCAGCGGGATAAAAAAAATGAGCGGAAAATTAATTTGTATTGTAGTTCTGAATGGAATTCAGATGGTTGCCTCTGATTGCCTGTCCTGAACCAGGCGCCTGGAATTAAAAAATTCTTTAAGGTGCAGATTGATTCTTCTATTAATTCTCCATTCACAGCTGGCGTTTGCATCAGAACTGGACACGGTTTGTTACCTACGAGGCCAAGTGTCTGACACACAGAATGCAGACGGGCAAGTCTTATTTGAGAAGGAAGTTAAGGGAGGATCTGGAAATAAAATGGAGGCTTGCTGAGCTAATGCAGTTAAGAGCAGAAACCGTGCAAATCACTGGACATTTGTAAGGGCTGGAGTGAAGTCCCACTTTTTGATTGGTGCCTTCTTGTTTTTGAAACAGGGATTAATCCATGGCAGCATTTGGCATTGTAAACTCCAATCCATAAAATGAAAACCAATCAAGGAGAGAAGCTACTTGGAATTAAGGAGAAACTGCTTAACATTGAGGACAATTATTATTATTATTTTATTATTTATTAGATTTATGTGCTGCTACTCTCTGAGGACTCGGGGCAGCTTACAACATATAAAAAAGGTAGTATACATTGAGATACAGTTAACACTAGATTAAAAGTTACATTTAAAAAGTTACATTTAAAAGCTTAAAAAACCTATTAAAATACACACATATCAGGGATGGGCAGCAGGCGCAGTTCCACTGGCTGAAATGAAGATGCGTGTGCAGCTCCAGCTGATCAGCGGCTGTCACTTCCTGGATGACTGGTCTCATCTCGTCTCTCCATTTTTTCCCTGTTGCTGCTGCTGCTGCATCTGCGCTCCTTGCTTTTTTCCTCTTTTCCCCTTCCTGGCCTTGGACAAGCTTCCCTCTCTCCTGCCTCCAGCCTCACCCGGCCACCTCCCGCCTGAGGTGCAAGCAGAAGGCGTGGGTGGAAGCGGCGCTGGCAGCATTTATGCTTCTGGCAGAACCTGTTTACCTAATTACCCAGCCTGAGGTGGGGGGGGCAAGGAAGGACAGCTCCTTCTCCAGGAAGGAGAGCATGGGAAACACAAAACAAATAGTCACCCCAGTGGTGAGGTTGTAAGTCGAGGACTTAACAGTTCACTTGTGAACAATGATGATTGTTCAAGCCACTTCTACCCAGTCACATGACCATTAAGCCACACCCACAAAATAAACCACACCCACAGTGTGGCAGTAAAAATTTTGGCTGCCCATTACTGACACATATCTATTCAAACATTCAAACAAACTCACTATACATTCCTTAGGCAGGAGGAAAAATCTAATAACCCCAAGCATAAGTGAGTCTTTAGACTCTTATGGAAGGCAAGGAGCATGGGAGCAGTGTGAATCTCTGTGGGGAGTTGATTCCAGAGGGCCGGCCCCCCCCACAGAAAAGGCCTTTCCCCTAGGTCCCACCAAGTGACATTGTTTTGTTCACGGGGCCTGGAGAAAGCCAACTCTGTGGGACCTGACTGGATGCTGGGACTTGTGCGGCAGGAGGCGGTCCCAGAAACAATCTGGCCCGATGCCATGTAGGGTTTTGAATTGAGTCCGGAAACCGATAGGCAGCCAGTGCAGACCGTGGAGTGTTGGAGAGATGTGGACACATCTGGGTAGTCCCATGACTGCTTGCATGGCTGCATTTTGCACAATGTGTAGTTTCTGAACACTTTTCAAAGGTAGACCCAATTAACCAGTGGAATGACTTGCCTCCAGAAGTTGTCAGTCTTCCATCACTGGAAGTTTTTAAGAAGAGACTGGACAACCACTTGTCTGAAATGGTATAGGACAGTAATCGTGAAACATTTTTGATTCGTGTGCCAAAAGGGGAGTGTGTGTGTGCTAGCACGCATGCAAGTGCCCCTACCCCTTCCCTACCCACATTTATATACATTTATGCACACAGGCCTTTCAGAAGCTGGGTAGGCAGTGGCGTGTTTATGCCAGTGGGGTCCAGAGTGCCACACCATTAGGATCCCACAGATGCAATTTTCAGCCATTTTTTCCCAGCGCCTCCATGTCAGAAGAAGCCCTCCAGCCCGCCCTCAACTTAATGTCTTCGTTTATTTATTTATTCAATTTTTATGCTGCCATTCTCCTTAGACTCAGGGCGGCTTACAACATTTTAGCAATTGCACTTTTTTTAAAGAGCCAGCCTATTGCCCCCACAATCTGGGTCCTCATTTGACCCACCTCAGAAGGTGTTGTGGTTGGCTCTGGCCCAGCTCCTGCCCCAAGGAATGTGGATGTGGATGTGGTGCAAACATCCACATGCCACAGGTCTGTTTTGCTCCCGATAGAATCTCCCAACGAAGGCTCCTCTGATGAAGGAAGCATGAGTAGCAGGGAAGGGGGGGAGTTTGGCAGAAAGCCCAGGAGGAGATCAATCATCCTTATCATCCCTGGATTCTGAACAAGACCTTATGACAGATCCACAGATGCATAGAGTGATAGGAGAGAACAACTGAAGGATTATTACAGGAGATAAGTGAGGCCACCTGTGGTTGGGTGGGGCTGCTGTAATTAGTGCTATAGATAAAAAGAACAGCGTGCTGGTTTAGCCTCGTGGCAGTTTATCTGATTCATAGTTCATCAAGATTGTGGTTTTGCTGTTTCCTTGTTCAAGACTGGGTGTGGACTTTCTGGACTTTGGAATTTGGACTCAATTTCCCAGTTACTGGGTGAGAAATTGGATTGCATTTAACCTGTGTGTAACAGAAAATCCCTTTGACATTTAAAAAGGGATTTTTTCTGCTTTTCTGTTGATAAAGACTTTTGGTTTTCTTTCTATCGTGTGGTGTGTGTCTTTCTGGACTAATTACCCTGTAATTACGGGCGGCTGGGATACGCTGGCAGAACAGAAGGATGGAAGGCTGAGTCAACCTTGAGCCGGTGATGAGATTTGAACCGCTGACCTACAGATCTACAGTCAGCTTCAGTGGCCTGCAGTACAGCACTCTTATCTGCTGCGCCATCCCGGCTTCATCCAAAGAACAGCTCAGAAGCTCCTTCTCAGGAGATGCCAGGAAAAAAAAAACTACTGAAAATTGCATCAGCGAGGTCCTACCAGTGCAGCACTCTGGACCACATCGGTATGAACCCACCACTGCTGGTAGGAGAAAAAAAGGCCCAAATGGGCAAACCCGGAGTGCGCTTTTCCAAACTTCCAATTTGTCCGTTGGATGATTTATTTGCCTCCAGGGCTTCAGGGAAGCTTCTGGAGGATGAAACTGCCTTTCCCAAGGCTGAAAATCAGGTGGCTAGCACACACATGCATGCTGGAGGTGAAACATGGAAAAGTCTCACTGTCAGGCTGGCTTCACTCAGAATGTAAGAAAAATAAAAATTAGAGTCCACTTTGAACTTCAAAAGTGGATTTTAAAACCAGAAATGAACGCATCAGAAGCAAAGCAAAGTCTGAAGAATAAGGCGCAATAGTTGCTCATATCAAAATATTCCACTTGCTCCCCTTTGGGAAATAGCCAATCCCCCTTGTCTGTCTTTGTCAGGTGGACGCATCTCCACCCTCGTGTCATGCTTATGCAATGCCACTTCTAACAAACTTACTTCTCACCTCTTCTCAAGGAGAATCAAAACTCATCCTGGCCTTTGCCAGAGAAACGAAAGTTATCAGGGCCCCTCCCAAATCCCCCAAAACCCTACCACCTCCCCCCATTACTTATGACAGCCGAAGCATAGTGGAAAGATGAAACATAGCAAGGCTGACACTTGCGTGCATGCCATAGGTTTGCCATCACGGGCATAGGGCATGGGTGTCAAACTCAATTTCATTGAGAGCCACATCAGGGATGTGTTTGACCCCGGGGGTGGAGGGGTAGGTGGGCATGACCAGCTTGATATCATTTTCCCTATAGCTTGCGGTCAGGCGGTAGGGAGAGAGAGTAGAATGCTTGGCTGCATAGCTAGAGGTATCACAAGCAGGAAGAGGGAGATTGTGATCCAACTGCATAGAGCGCTGGTGAGACCACGTTTGGAATACTGTGTCCAGTTCTGGATACCTCACCTACAAAATTTTTTTGATCAAATTGAACAGGTCCAAAGATATTTTACAAAAATGGTGGAAGGTCTTAAGCACAAAAGTTATCAGGAAAGACTTCATGAACTCCATCTGCATAGTCTGGAGGACAGAACGGAAAGGGGGGACATAATCGAAACATTTAAATAAGGTTCAGGAGGGAAATGTTTTTAATAGCAAAGTGAACACAAGATCAAGGAGACACAGTTTGAGGTTAGTTGGGGGAAAGATCAGAAGCAACATGAGAGTAGTAGATGCTTGAAACAAACTTCTAGCAGATTTGGCACAGTAACTGGATCTAAGCATGCCTGGGATAAACATATATCCATCCAAAGGTAAAATACAGGAAATAGTATAAAGGCAGACTAGATGGACCATGAGGTCTTTTTCTGCCATCAGTCTGCTATGTTTCTATTTGTGTTAGGGGCCTGAGTATACTGCCAGCAAAAATGGGCTCTTGAGCTCCATTTTCACTGGCAGAGGGTTGCAGGAGGCCGTACCAGCCGAAAATGGAGATTGGGAGCCCGTATTACCTCACAGAAGAACCAAGGGATGATCCTTCGCTCTTTCAGGGTGGCCTCACAGGCCAAATCCAAGCATCTCCTTGAACTGGCCAGTGGGCCTTGAGTTTGACACCCAAGGTATAGGGTCTGTTGCTTAACCAGTGTTGAGCTAGAAGACCTCCAATGTGCCTTCCAACTCTATTATTATGTTAAGTAGTTACAGAGAGGGGGGGGGGAAGGAATTGTTACTTATGGAATCAGCCCTAAGTACGCCAGTGGAAAGTACTTATCAGCAGTATAGTGCTGAAGTTTCTAAACAGGCAGATCTGAAACATTCAATTCTCCAAGGACAATTTCTTGTTTGGAGAGCATTTGTATTTTAAAGCACAAACAGCAGAATTAAATAAAAAAGAGTCAAAATGCACAATCGGGTGCAGGAAAGAAATTGCTGCTTTCATGATATTGCTCATTTAGGAGGGCTAGTCAAAGCCACATTTTTTGCACTTAAGGATGTCAAGCAAAATGGGTTTCTTATAGCCACCCGCCCTACCCCTGTTTACCTTTACATCTTTGAATGTGCCAATTTGTAACTTTAGAAAGTATTTTTGAGGGTGTGTGTGTGAGGTGGAATGACGGTTTGTTGTTTGTATTGTTATCACTTGCTTCACAATCGGTCGACCGAGTGAGTTACTTAGAAGTTACTTGATCTGTTTCTTCTTCCTTTTAATGAGAGGATTAAAGAGATTTATTTCCTCTTTTTTCTTTTTTACAGCCATCACAGCAGAATAACAGAATAGCAGAGTTGGAAGGGACCCTGGAGGTCTTCTAGTCCAGCCCCCTGCTCAAGCCGATGGACTTTGGGATGTTATCTGTAGCCGAAGTGGCTTTGCAGTCAAGTGAACCAGATAAAAGAAATGATTACGATTCATTTGGCTCCCTATTTGAGAGTCATAGAATCATAGGGCTGGAAGGCACTCTTGAATTCTTCTCATCCAACCCCCTGGCCATCCTTATACTATGCCAGATAAATATGTTAAGACTCTGTCCATAACTGTTGAGTTGACAATTTATTGGCTTCTACTCACTGTTTGTCTGGCTACTCACTGTTAATGGCTGCTCACTGTTAGGTTTGCTCTGCAATTTCTCTGCAATCTCTTTGTATTGTAGTCGTGTATTATAGCTAAAATGTGTTTAGGTTTGATATTTTTGTTTGCTGATGACGACAAAGACAACTGGTAAGAAAGTCTATGTACTTGGTAATATTTGGATTGTTATTCTGACTTATTATGTGTATGACTTTAGACTGTTTATCTCAATATGTTGTTTCTCAAAGTAAACTTAATTTAATATAGTATATCTGTGTGTGGCTGAGTAGTTATTCACAACAATCTAAATGTTTCTGTGGGTGCACAACCTTGGTATACAAGGATTACTCTGCTCATACATTAACAAAATGGTTGTTCAATCTTTCCTTGAAAACCTCCATTGATGGAGCATCCACAATTCTGGGAAGCAAACCACTCCATTGATTCATCGTTCTCACTGGAAATGTCCTTAGGTTAAAATAACAAAGTTGGAAGTGACCTTTGAGATCTTCTAGTCCAACTCCCTGCTCCGGCAGGAAATCCTAAACCATTTCAGACAAATAGTTGTCCAATCTCTTCTTAAAAATTTGCAGGGTTGGAGCCTCCACAAATTCTGGAGGCAATTTGTTCCACTGGTTAATTGTTCTAGCTGTCTAGACATTTCTCTTAGTTCTAGGTTGCCTCTCATCTTGATTAGTTTCCATCCATTGCTTCTTGTTTTGCCTTTGGAGCACACACACACAAAATCAGCGCACTCTGAAGCATACCAATGGGTTCCAAGTCCATTGGAATGTCCATCAATGCATCAATATGCTTCAGAGTGTGCTGTTTTTTGGAGGGGGGGGTTGAGCCCATCCTCTCTATGTTTCCTAATAAAATAAAGAAAAATACATGAAAAAATCCAATTTGGGAGTCGGAGAGGAGGAGGAGGAGGAGGTCCCCATGGCTTCAGACAGCAGAATGAGCATTGCTAATGGATTCATAGCACATCAATATGCTGAATGGCTGCTGACTTTTTGAGCTCACCTTCTCTATGTTTCCTGGGAAAATACATAAGAAAATCCCATTTAGATGTCAAGGAGGAGGAGGAAGCAATGAATTTTGGAATCCATGATGCATTCTGAGCTTAGTTATTTTCTTGCAGACATTTCAACTTGCAGTGTTGGAGCCTCCACAACCTCTCAAGGCAATTTGTTCTACTGCTTAATTGTTCTGGCAAGACATTTCTCCTTAGTTCTTGGTTGCTTCTCACCTTGATTAGTTTCCATCTGTTGCTTCTTGTTTGCCTTCTGGTGCTGTGGAGAATAGGTTGACCCCCTTTTCTTCTCTTTAGCAACCCCTGAGATATCAGAACACTGCTATCATGTCCCCCCTGGTCCTTCTTTTCATTAAACTAGACATACCAGTTCCTGCAACTGTTCTTTGCATGTTGTCAAGTTCTAGTGTATGATTCAGAGTTGGTAAGACTCTTTTCTCTTCCTGCAGATGGGGTGGAGCAGGAAATTTTTAGCCCTAAAATCTCTGATAGACATTCTCAGGGTTTCCTCCATGTTCAAAATTCAGACCATGTCTTCTTTCAGCCAACGAATCCAGCCATAACAGTTGCTTGTCACTTCCTTTCAGTGAAGGCGTTCAATCATCTATTTGTCTCTATTACCTGCTCAGCCACAGTTTCAGCTTTCCACTTTGTTGCTGCCATGTTCACTGCGACACTCAGAGGATGTTACTGACTTTGTGAAGCTGGAAGACAGCTACGGTAATCCAGACGGTTTCTGTCTTCTGTTCTTAGATGGTCATTGTTATGTAATTGAGTGCATACTGTTTACCGGTCCGCTTTGCAAGCAGGAAAATAGAGGCCACTGTTTGGTGGAGCCATGGGACAGCTCTGTATAAAAGGGATCAACTTCCCACCAACCAAGTCAAAAGAAAGAGCTGAAATCACTTAATGAGTGTGTCATTTGCTTTAAAAAAATGGTCACAAAATCAGGCATGAATCAGTTAACAACCACCTTGCTTGGCTATGAAATTCTGGTTACGATTGATGTCATAGGTGAAGGATTTCCTGGTGAAGGATTTCCTTCCTTCCTTCCTTCCCTTCCTCTTCCCCTTCCTCCTTGTCCTCCTCCTCCTCCTCTTCTTCTTCTCTGCCTTCCTTCCTCTTCCTCCCTCCCTCCCTCCCTCCTTCCTTCCTTCATTTTTAAAAAGAAGAATATAGTTACCTCTCTTCTGGTGGACATCAACAGTGACCTGGAAACAGTTGTGAATGCTTGTATTCTCATTCCTGTCTTCTAAAGCCCCTATATAATTTTTTGGGGGGGAGGGGGGAGGAATTTAGTTATCAAGAAGAAAATATTCTGGCCTTCTTCCTGGTGAATAGCGTGATGAAAACACAGGAGCAAAACACTTCCCAGAAATGGAAACATTATCTTCCTGCACCACAATGTCGCTATAACCATCAAATTAGTCTTCATCCAAACATCATCATGCTTAAGTAGCTATTTTACCTGGCTCCATTTTCTCCCCAAAGTTTCCTAGAAAAAAGAAGGGGGGATGGGGTATGAAGAAGATTTCCAACTATTAATTCTGCCATATTCTCCATCAGAATGAAATGGCTCCCTGTCAGCTGGATAATACTGGTGGCACCTTGGTTAATTATTTTTTCATCCTTTTATTATTAGACTATTAATAATTCATTGGGCAACAGGGTTCCTTCGGCTGGGTAAATGTTTTGTTGTTGTTACTGAATACATCTGTACTCCATTATTGATGGGGATTTTTTTTTTATTATTGAAAAAAAAATACATTTTCATTAGAACGCTCCATGAAGAAAAGTAGCAATTTGAATGCATTTGGGGGACAGTAATAACAGCCGCGAAATTACGTTTTCGCAACTTGATGGCTGACAATGCCGTCCTCGAAAATATTTCATTAGCTGCCTCCGTAGAAACAAACATTTGAGATTTAATAAATTATGAAGGGACAGAAAATCTTATTGGGTCCTCTTGTTGAAGGCTTTCCCACCTCCCAAGAAGTAAAAACCATAATTTTTTTAAAAAGTTTTAAACATATTTAATTGACTTAGGGATTTGCTCTTTTGGCTGGGAATGGAAATGATCACTCCTTTTAGGGTGATGCTACTTTGCATTGCAACTTCTTCTCTTATATGTGTATTAGTGATAAAATTTTGCCTCGTGTAAAGGTGGAATCAAGATAGCATTTATATACTGCTTCATATACTGTCAGGCCAAAGCCATCATTTGGAGTTAGAGACTTTGGCCTGCCACAGTAGAATAGTATCATGGTTACTGGGAGGGATAGTTGCATGAGAGGGAAAGTTACTAGCCACAACAAATTCCTTTCTTGAAGTCCAAGGTCATCCTTTGTTCTGCACCAGCGGATGTAAGGAGGAGGTCGAGGGAATCCATGCAACCAGACTGGACTTCGTGATGAACTTGTGGGGGTGGGGACCAGGGATGAACCTTAACCTGGGTAGGGTACTGGAAAGAAATTAGTATTGAGGTGGCAATAGGGTAACCAACATGGCTCTGTTAATAAAATGAACTGTGGATGAGAGATTTGGACTGGAATCAGATTTGGGGCGCTGACACGATGCTTTACAGCCCTCTCTTTTACAGAGAGTAAGTATATTGCCCCCAACAATTATGTGTTGTAAGATGCCCCAAGTCCTCATAGAGGGGCGGCATATAAATCCAATTAATAAATAAAAATAAATAAATAAATCTGGGTCCTCATTTGACCGACCTTGGAAGGAAGGAAGGCTGAGTCAACTTTGAGCCTACTGACACTCAATCTGCCAAACTCTGGCAGCCGGTGATCAGCAGAAGTAGCTTGTAGTACTGCACTCTAACCACTGCACCACTGAGGGTCTATATCCAAATTGGAGTATTTGCTCATGGGATATCATCCAGCTTATATGTCCTATTTGCACAATATATTTGTACAATTTTAGCAAGAGGTTCTCTGCCCAGTTGCTGGGTGGCATTAGGTCCCACAGAGTTGGCCTTCTCCAGGTCCCGTCAACTAAACAATGTCGTCTGGCGGGACCCAGGGGAAGAGCGTTTTCTTTGGGGGGCCCAGCCCTCTGGAATCAACTCCTCCCAGAGATTAGGACCGCCCCCACACTCCTTGCCTTTTGAAAGCTCTTAAAAACCCACCTATGTCGGCAGGCATGGGGAAACTGATACACCCCTTAGCCACTATGGCTTTTTATGTATGGTTTGTTAGGTTGGGTGATTGTTTTTTTATAAGAAGGGTTTTAAATTGCTTTTAACATTAGATTTGTACATTGTGTTTTGCTGTTGTGAGCCACTCCGATTCCTCGGAGAGGGGTGGCATACAAATCTAAATAATAATAATAATAATAATAATAATAATAATAATAATAATAATAATTATTATTATTATTATTATTATTATTATTATTATTAGTAGTAGTAGTAGTAGTAGTAGTAGTAGTAATCTTTCAAATCCTATTGAAGAAAGTGAATTAGCACTTTGTATTATTTCCACGAGCAACATTTGACTCTGGAGCCTGGGGAGGCCATTTTCATCCTACAGGAGACTCAAGGAAAGCCTCCAGAGGGCAAACCCCGCCCCTGTGGTGCAGGAGGCCGAGTGATAATGATAATGATAGTGATAGTGATAGCGATAATAATAATAATAATAATAATAATAATAATAATAATAATGTAAAATAAAGTAAAATACATGAGAAAATCCCATTTGGGAGTCGGAGAGGAAGAGGAGGAGGAGGAGGAGATCCCCATGGCTTCAGACAGCAGAATGAGCATTGCTCATGGATTCATAGCACATCAATATGCTTAATGGCTGCTGACTTTTTGAGCTCACCTTCTCTATGTTTCCTGGGAAAATACATGAGAAAATCCCATTTAGAAGTCAGGGAGGAGGAGGAAAGGAAACAATGAACTTTGGAATCCATTATCTATCTATCTATCTATCTATCTATCTATCTATCTATCTATTTATTAGATTTGTATGCCGCTCCTCTCCGCTTTCTGAGCTTAGTTATTTTCTTACAGACATTTCATTACTCAACTAATGATGGATATCGATGGGTGTTAATAGGCTCAGACTCATCCCCAACAAGACAGAATAGCTGTGGATTTTGCCTTCCAGGGATAATACCAGTTGTCCGTCCATTACCGAGGGGGAGTCTTTGTCCCCCTCAGAGAGGGTCTGCAACTTGATTCACAGCTGAGCTTAGAAGACCATCTCTCGGCTGTGGCAAGGGGGGCGTTCGCACATGTACGCCTTGTGCGCCAGTTGCAGACCTATTTGGACAGTGAGTCACTTCTCAGTCACTCATACCCTTGTCACGTCGAGGTTCGATTACTGCAATGCTCTCTACATGGGGCTGCCTTTGAAGACTGTTTAGAGACTACAAATTGTGCAAAATGCAGCCGTGCGAGCTATAGTGGGATTACCAAGATCTGCCTACATTTCAACATCACTCCATGAGTTGCACTAGTTGCCAATTGGTTTCTGGGCACAATTCAAAGTGCTGGTTATGATCTATAAAGCCTTACATGGCTTAAGACCAGATTATCTTCGGGACTGTCTTCTGCCTCATGTATCCCTTTCCAAGTCTTCGGAGAGGGGCGGCATACAAGTCTAATAAATAATAATAATAATAATAATAATAATAATAATAATAATAATCCCAGTGGCCAGTCAGGTCCCACAGAGTCGGCCTTCTCCTGGTCCTGTCAGCCAGACAATGTCGACTGGTGGGGCCCAGGGGAAGAGCCTTCTCTGTGGTGGCCTCAACCCTCTGGAACAAACTCCCTCCAGAAATACATACCGTCCCCCTCCCTCCTGGTCTTTCACAAAGCCTTAAAAACCTACCTTTGCCGGCAGGCATGGGGGCCATGAGTGATGAGACTATCTCAGGCCGATACAAGATATGATTGGATTGGATGAATGTATGCAAGTGTTTATGGAGTCTTTTAAATGTTCTTAGTAAATTTTCATATTTTAGAGATATTAGATTTCTTATATATTGTTATATTTATTGTTATATTTAATTTTGTACGCCGCCCTTGGTCATCTCCAGAAGGGTGGCATAGAAATCTAATGAATGAATGAATGAATGAATGAATGAATGAATAAATAAATAAACTAGGTAACATAATCAGCTTCTGAAGTTTTGAATGATGTTACGTAATGGAGATGGTGAGGTGGGGGGAGCAGGAGGAGGAAGAGGAGGAGATGGAGAGGAAGAAAAGGAAGAAAAGGAGGAAGAGGAAATGGATTTTGGAGTCCTTGATGCTCTCTATGCTTAGTTGTTTTATTGCTGACATTTCACTACCCAACTAGGAAACATCATCAGTGCCAGAAGGGAGCGGGGTTTGCAGCTATCCTACCACTTAATAGTCCCCAAATGTTTTGCCTGAAGGAAGTAGGAGGCTCCTCTCCTGTCCTGCTTCTGGGGTTCCTTTCAAATCCGAGCTCTCTGTGAGCATTTCCCAGCCTCCATCTGGGGGCCTTCCGTTGTGCTTGCCCCTGAAACATTCATCCGCCCAGTGTCCCATGCACTCCCTTGCCTTCTGTCGGTGCTGTAATTCCAGTGACACAAAGAGATTTTTCAAGTGAAACCGGTAGTGTCATTCCCAGGAAGACACCAATGTATTCGTTTAGTCAAGCTTTGTGCTTAGGAAATGTTGAGAGGGGGGAGGGAAAGAGAATGAGAAAGGTGGGGAGAGAGGGAGATTGAGAGGGGGAGGAGGAGCAAAAGAAAAAGAATGAGAGAGTGGGGGAAGAGAGAGAGAAAGGATGAGAGAGGGGGGAGAGGGGCAAAGAGAAAAAGAATGAGAGAGTGGGGGGGAGAGAGAAAAAGGATGAGAGAGTAGAGAGAGGAGAGAGAGGGGGAGAGAAAAAGAATGAGAGGAAGGAGACAGAGGGGGAAGAAAGTGAGTGAGAGGGGGATGAAAGGGGAAGAGAGAGAATGAGAGAGAAAGAAGGGAGAGAGATTAAGAAAAGATGAGGGGGAAAGAGAAAAAGAATGAGAAAGAGAAAAACAAAGGGAGAGAGGGCGGAAGAAAAGAGTGAGAAAATGGGGGAGAGGGGGAAGAGAGACACAAAGAGAGAATGAGAGAGGAGAGATTGGGAGAGGGGAAGAGATGGAGGGAGAAAAAGAATGAGAGAGTGGGAGAGGGAGGGAAGAGAGAATGAGAGAGGAGTGGGAAAGAAAGATTGAGAGGGGGGAGAGAGAGAAAGAATGAGAGAGGGGGAAGAGGGAGAGAGAATGAGAGAGGAGGGGGAGAGTGAGGGTGGAAAGAGAGGGTGAAGAGGGGGAACAGAGAGGGGGAATGAGAAAGGAGAGGGGGAAGAGAGAGAGAATGAGAGGAGGTTGGAGAGAGAATGGAATAGGGAAAGAGAGAGAGAGAGAGAAGAGGGAGTGGGGAGGGAAAGCAGACGTCTGTTTTCTATCTGAAACAAATACTGCACTAAATTATGATTAATAGACAGAAATGCCAGAGGATGTAAAATCTACCAAAGTGCCTGTAATTCAGTGGGCTGAGTGCACAGATTTTGTATGATTCTTGCAAGAATGGTCTGTAAATGACCCTTTGATGTTCTCAGCTCCCTTTGGAGGGGAGGCAGATTAAGAATCACCCACTACCACCCTCCAGAGAAGACCATTTTATTGGAGTTAGCAACCTCCTTTTTCTGAACTTCTCCAATTTTTATTTCTGCTTCAATCTCCGAACAAGTGTCGATTCTCCCTGAAAAAGACAGCAGGATTCTTCCTATCTATCTATCTATCTATCTATCTATTCTATCTATCTATCTATCTATCTATCTATCTATCTATCTACCTACCTACCTACCTACCTACCTACCTACCTACCTACCTATCCATCTATCAGCCTTTCCAGCAGCTGAGTCAGAGGAGGAGGAGGCGTAGGAATCAGGGTCAGCATTACTGATGGGCTCCTACAGGTACAGTCAAGTACACAGAACCGGTAGAAAATTTTTTTCTTTTTTTTTCTTTTTTTTTCTTTTTCTCCCTTCTGGGCTTTGGGTATGTTTTTCCTATTGCCGTAAATGAGTTTGAATGTGTGTAATTTTAGAAGAACTGTGTGTGTTTGTGTGTGTCTGTACATACTCATACAGTTTATATAGTAGATAATGCATATTTTTGTGTGCCTGTGTGCAATATGGCAATTTATACATAGAATTAAATAGCATATTTTGGATGTTCAGTAATAGTAAATAGATAGGGAAATTGTATCTCTTTGAGGCGAGGAGAGGCCAGACACTCTAATCCAAAACTCTTCACATGAGTGATGTCAAGTTGGCCACCTTTAAGCCAGTCCACATGACCTGAAAGCCACCCCTGTTCACATGACCATCAAGCCACACCCACAAAATAACCGGACACCCACAGTGTGGTAGTAAATTTTTTGCAGCCCTTCACTGGTCAGCATCAACGGCAACCTGGGAGCTCCAAGGGGGAAGACGGAATGGAGCTGGCAAAGAGACAGACAGAAAGACAGAGGACAGAGAGACAAAGAGACAGCGGGACAGAGACTGAGAGAGAGGGAGAAAGAGGAGAGAGAGAGAAAGAGAGAGACGTGGAGCCCTCAGAGGCAGAGTCAACTCTTCTAGGTCAGGAGAGGGCTGATGAGGAAGAGGAGGAACACAGCTGGGTTCTGTGCCTGATGCAGGATGCACAGAAGCCAGAGGAGAGGAGAGCAGTGGAAACCCATTGGCTGGTCCATGGATGGAAAAGCCACCACTGCTAGCAAAGCCCCACCCTAGCTCTGGGGAGGAAAGCAGGGGGCAGAGATGAGCAGGTGTGGCAGAAAGCTCTTCATCTTTCAGCCAGATGGATTTGTTAGCCTGTGAGAGAACTTTTTGCTGGGCTGCCGGCATGTCTTCCAGTTGCCGCCGGTTAGTGTCCGCTTCTTCAGGTCCCATCAGCCAGACAATGCAGTCTGGCGGGAGCTAGGAGAAGAGCCTTCCCTGTGGCGGCCCTGGCCCTCTGGAATCAACTCCCCCCGGAGATCCACACTTGCCTCCCCTCCTTGCCTTCCACAAGGTACTAAACGCGCCCTTTGCCGACAGTCCTGGGACCCATTGAGTTTTAATATCTAGCCCTGGCCAATGCCTGAATGTATATGTATAATGGGATGAATGTAGATGGCTGGTTTTAAGAATTGGGGTTTTTAGAGTATATTTTAAGTTAGATTTCTTTATATGTTTTTTGTATTTACTTCTGTTGTGAGCTGCCCTGAGTCTGCGGAAAAGGGCGGCATAGGAATCTAATAAACAAACAAATAAATACATTCCCTAATAAAGGAATCTTTTGAGTTCAGGTCAGAGGATGGATTGTGTTTGGGGATCTGGATCAGAACACAGCTGGACATGGGAAACTTTAAGCTTTACCTTTCTGG
>NW_027248541.1:195997-198497 GCF_031021105.1 Erythrolamprus reginae | reverse complement strand
TCACCCTAACCCTCACCCTCACCCTCACCCTCACCCTAACCCTCACTCTAACCCACACCCTAACCCTAACCCTAACCCTAACTTTAACCCTAACCGTCACCCTCACTGTCACCGTCACCCTCACCCTCACCATCAACCTCAACCTAACCCTCACCCTCACCCTAACCTTAACCCTCACCCTAACTCGAACCCTAACCCTAACCCTCACCCTCACCCTCACCCTCACCCTAACCCTCACCCTCACCCTCACCCTAACCCTCACCCTCACCCTCACCCTAACCCTCACCCTAACCCTAACCCTCACCCTAACCCCTCACCCTAACCCTCACCCTAACCCTCACTCTAACCCACACCCAAACCCTAACCCTAACCCTAACTTTAACCCTAACCGTCACCCTCACCGTCACCGTCACCCGTCACCCTAACCCTCACCCTAACCCTCACATTCACCCTCACCCTAATTCTAACCCTAACCCTCACCCTCACCCTCACCCTCAACCTCACCCTCACCCTCACCCTAACCCTCACCCTCACCCTCACCCTCACTCTAACCCTAACCGTCACTCTAACCCTAACCCTAACCCTAACCCTAACCGTAACCCTAACCCTCACCCTCACACTAACCCTAACCCTAACCCTCACCCTAACCCTCACCCTCACCCTCACCCTCACCCTAACCCTAACCCTAAACGTAACCCTAACCCTCACCCCTAACCCTAACCCTCACCCTCACCCTAACTCTCACCCTAACCCTCACCCTCACCTAACCCTAACCCTCACCCTAACCCTAACCCTCACCCTCACCCTCACCCTAACCCTACCCTAACCCTCACCCTAACCCTAACACTAACCTTAATCGTAACCCTAACCCTAACCCTCACCCTCAACCTAACCCTCACCCTCACTCTAACTCTCACCCTCACCCTCACCCTAAACCTAACCCTAACCATCACCCTCACCCTCACCCTCACCCTCACCCTCACCCTCACCCTAACCCTAACCCTAACCCTAACCCTAACCCTAACACTAACACTAACCCTAACCCTAACCCTAACACTAACACTAACACTAACACTAACCCTAACACTAACCAAAACCATAACCCTAACCCTCACCCTAACCCTCACCCTCACCCTAACCCTCACCCTCACCCTCACCCTAACCCTAACCCTAACCCTCACCCTAACCCTAACCCTCACCCAAACCCTTACCCTAACCCTAACCCTAACCCTAACCCTCACCCTCACCCTCACTCTAACCCTCACCCTCACCCTAACCCTAACCCTCACCTTAACCCTCACCCTCACCCTCACCCTAACCCTCACCTAACCCTAACACTAACCTTAACCGTAACCCTAACCCTAACCCTAACCCTAACCCCCACCCTCACCCTAACCCTCACACTCACTCTAACTCTCACCCTAACCCTAACCCTCACCCTAACCCTAACCATCACCCTCACCCTCAATCTAACCCTAACCCTAACCCTAACCCTCACCCTCACCCTAACCCTAACCCTAACCTAACCCTAACCCTAACCCTAACCCTAACCCTAACCCTAACCCTACCCTAACCCTCACCCTCACCCTCACCCTAACCCTCACCCTCACCCTCACCCTAACCCTAACCCTCACCCTCACCCTCACCCTCACTCTAACCCACACCCAAACCCTACCCTAACCCTAACCCTAACTTTAACCCTAACCGTCACCGTCACCGTCACCGTCACCCTCACCCTCACCCTAACCCTAACCCTAACCCTAACCCTCACCCTCACATTCACCCTCACCCTCACGCCAACCCTAACCCTAACCAAAACCCTAACCCTAACCCTAACCCTAACCCTCACCCTCACCCTCACCCCTCACCCTCACCCTCACCCTCACCCTCACCCTCACCCTCACCCTAACTTGAACCCTAACCCTCACCCTCACCCTCACCCTCACCCTAACCCTAACCCTCACCCTAACCCTCCACCCCTCACCATCACCCTCACCCTCACCCTCACCCTCACCCTCACCCTAACCCTAACCCTAACCCTCACCCTCACACTCACACTCACCCTAACCCTCACCCTAATCCTCACCCTCACCCTAACCCTCACGCTAACCCACACCCTAACCCTAACTTTAACCCTAACCGTCACCCTCACCGTCACCGTCACCCTCACCCTAACCCTTACCATCAATCTAACCCTCTCCCTCACCCTAACCCTAACCCTAACCCTCACCCTAACCCTCACCCTCACCCTAACCCTCACCCTAACCCTCACCCTCACCTCACCCTAACCCTAACCCTCACCCTCACTCTAACCCTCACCCTCACCCCTAACCCTCACCCTAACCCTCACCCTCACCCTCACCCTAACCCTAACCCTAACCCTCACCCTCACTCTAACCCACACCCAAACCCTAACCCTAACCCTAACTTTAACCCTAACCGTCACCCTCACCGTCACCGTCACCCTAACCCTCACCCTCACCCTACACCCTCACCCTCA
>NW_027248541.1:173497-178497 GCF_031021105.1 Erythrolamprus reginae | reverse complement strand
GACGGAGCGGACAATCGGGAGGGACAGGGACTAGCAGCGAACGGTGAAACACAGGGTGAACCCGCAAGTTGTTCGGCAGGGTGAGCCGGTAAGCCACCGGATTAATCACCCGCTCAATGGGAAAAGGACCCAGGAACCGGGGATCTAGTTTGTGCCGGGGTAGTTCAGAGGCTACATACTTCGTGGACAACCACACCTGATCCCCCACCACCAAGGGGGGCACATCCCGCCTGGAGCGATCAGCCACCCTCTTGTAGTCCTCCTTGGCTTTATTCAAGTATCTCTTCACCATCTCGTGAACCGCCTGCAGCTCTGAGAGAAAGTCCTCAGCAGCAGGCACCGGGGAATCTAGGAGGGTCAAGGGAAAGAAACGAGGGTGAAATCCATAATTTGCGAAAAAGGGCGTGAGCCGGGTCAATGAATGACGGGAATTGTTGAACGCGAACTCCGCTACAGGGATAAACCGGGACCAATCCGTCTGGCGATCCGCCACGACACACCGCAGGTATTGTTCCAATATCCCGATCACTTTTTCTGTACCGCCATCGGTCTGGGGGTGCTGCGTCGAGGCGAGGCACACGGACACCTTCAGGGCCGACATCAATTCCCGCCAAAACCGGGCTGTGAACTGTGTGCCCCTATCAGAGACCACTCGATCCGGAAGCCCATGTAACCGAAACACGTGACTAATAAACATTTGAGCCGTGAGTTGGGCAGTGGGCACCCTAGTGCAAGGGACAAAATGCACCATCTTGGTGAGCATGTCCATCACCACCATGACTACCGTGAAGCGAGCAGAGGCAGGCAAATGAGTGACAAAGTCAATGGACACGGCACCCCAGGGTCTCTCAGGCGTGGGCAAAGGTCGCAGTAATCCCGGTGGGGCTCCAGTCACCCCCTTGGCTGTACGACACTGGACACAGGTGGCCACATAGGAACGCACATCATCTTGGAGGCGTGGCCACCAAAATGTCCGAGAGACTAGCTCCAATGTTTTAAACAGCCCAAAATGCCCCGCCACTGGACAGTCATGACACTGGGTCATAATCAACCCTCTCACTGGGCCGGCGGGAACATACAGCTGCCCCCGGTACCGAAGCAGCCCGTCTTGAAACGTCCATGGGGAATTGGGTGTTAACTCCCGCACTCTCTGTGCTACAAACCCATCCCCACGCTGCGCCTCCCGTAAACGGTGACGCAAGTCCACGGGGTCCTGAGTGGCAGCCAACGCTGCAGGGGGTAACACTGTCTGCAGAGGAGCCAGCTCTTTCGGGTGCGTGTATTCTGGCTTGCGCGACAAGGCATCCGCTCGGGGGTTCTGGGCACTGGGAGTGTACCTGATGCGGAAATTGAACCGCGCGAAAAAGAAAGACCAGCGGATCTGTCTCTGGTTTAATTTCCGGGCCGTCTGCAAGTACTCAAGGTTCCGGTGATCCGTCCGTACCTCGATTTGATGACGGGCCCCCTCCAGGTAATGCCGCCAATGCTCAAAGGCGGCCTTCACCGCTAAAAGTTCCTTCTCCCAAATGGTATAGTTCCTTTCCGAAGAAGACAGCTTCCGGGAGAAGTAGGCACACGGAAACAACATGTCACCGGGCCGCTGGGATTGGAGAAGCACTGCGCCAACCGCTACATCTGAAGCGTCGGTTTCTAACACAAACGGCTGAGCGGGATCAGGATGGCGCAGAAGCGGTTCCGCCATGAACGCCGCTTTCAGGGCATCAAAAGCCCGCTGTTCCGCCTCCCCCCAACCAAATGGGACTTGTTTTTGTAACAACCGAGTCAAGGGCGTGGTTAACGTGGCATACCCCGGAACAAAAGCCCGATAGTAGTTGGCAAACCCCAAAAGACGTTGTACGTCTTTCACCCGTCGTGGAGGTTGCCAAGACTGAAGTGCGGCCACTTTGTTCGGGTCCATGGAAATGCCACCTGGAGATAAAATGTGCCCCAGGAATTCGACGGTAGTCTGGAAGAATTGGCACTTCTCCAGCTTGGCATACAACTGCTGCTCCCGCAACCGGAGCAAGACCCGGCGCAAATGGGTCAAATGCAAGGCATGGTTCGGGGAATACACTAAAATGTCATCAAGGTAAATCACCACAAAATGGTCCAACATGTCCCGGAACACGTCGTTCATCAGATGTTGGAACACGGCCGGGGCGTTGGTGAGGCCAAATGGCATCACTGTATATTCAAAGTGGCCGTAACGCGTGCCAAACGCTGTCTTCCACTCATCCCCAGCCCGCATCCTGACCAAATTATACGCACTGCGCAAATCGATTTTGGTGAATACCGTTGCCGTCCGCAACCGGTCCATGAGTTCAGGGATCAAGGGCAAGGGGTACCTATTCCGCACTGTGATGGCGTTAAGGCGGCGATAGTCACAGCAGAGGCGAAGATCGCCTGTTTTCTTTTTCACGAACAAAACAGGGGCCGACAAAGGGGACTTGGATGGCCGAATAAATCCTTTGGCCAGATTCTTGTCCACAAACTCCTTGAGCGCCACAAGCTCCGGCTCGGACATGGAGTACAAACGACCAGCCGGGAGCTTGGCGTCAGGGAGCAGGTCAATGGCACAGTCATACGTACGATGTGGTGGTAGCCGATCCGCCTCCTTTTCGTTGAACACATCGGCGAAGTCCTCGAGGCAACGGGGTAATTGAATCGCGGGAACTACTGGGCCTTGGGCTGCGCACACATGTCGGTGATGGTCCACGCACTGCAAACTGGAGAAGGTGACCAAGTTCTGAGACCACACCACCTGTGGGTCATGTGCACGCAGCCATGACAACCCCAACACGAGGGGAAAATGAAGCCCCTTGGTAACATAAAACTGTAGGGCCTCCTCATGAGTTCCGATGCACAGCCGCACCGGCAGGGTCTGGAAACGGATGGGACCAGCCAACAACACCCGCCCATCGATAGTCTCCACAGTTAATGGCGGGGTAACAGGACAAAGGGGCAAGGAATGACGTTGGGCAAAGGCTTCGTCTAAGAAGTTCGTCGTCGCCCCCGAATCCACGAGGGCCAACGCGGGGTAAGTCCGAGTCCGTTGCGCGATATGCAAGGTCACCGCAAGCGTCAGGTGTCGAAACGGTCCGAGTTCGGGAGTCGTGGAGTCAGACGAAAAGGGGAGCCCCGCCCGACCTAGTGTTGCCACCAAGCCGGGCCCCCCTCGTTTCCCGATCGTTCCGGCGACGGGGGACATCCAGACGAAGGCCCCTCCATCGGAGAGTTCAGGGCAGGAACGGGAACACCAGGGGTTGTCGCCGGTAACTGCACAGGGGACGCCATGGGAAGCACGGGAGGGCGGTAGGGTACAGGAACGACGGCAGCCACGGTACTCCGCCTCTTGTGGGGACAAACGACAGCAAAATGTCCCGGGGCCCCACAATAGAAGCACAACCCAGCTGCCCGCCGACGCCCTCGTTCCTCCGGGGTCTGTCGGGGTCGGGCGTAACTTACGTCCATCGGCTCTCCGGCAGCAACACGATCCATCAAGCGTGGAGGCAGCGCTGGTGAAAAACGTCGGGGCGCAGGGACCGGAGCCGGGGTGCTTACGGTTGGCAACCCCCGCCGCGAAACAGGTGTCGGCAGGACGCCTGACGCACGGGGGTTGGACCGTCCCGCTCGACGGACTTCCCTGGCCAACAGCCTGGCCTCTATTGCCAAGCAATGCCGCTCCAAACCGTCCAACGTGCCGGGCATCACCTCATGCACTAATGCGTCCAACATTGTGTCAGATAGTCCATCCTGAAAGGCCTCGATCAGGGCAGCCTCATTCCACTGGACTTGCCCTGCCAGAGACCTAAAGTCAGCCATATAGTCCACCAGGGGGCGCGAACCCTGGCGTAATTGCTTCAGCGCCCGCGTGGCCGTTTGTTCCTGCACCGGGTCCGCAAATTGGTGACGCAGCAAGTCACAAAAAGCATTGTAGTCCTGGAGCAGCGGATCATCCCGGGCCAGGTACGGTGCCACCCACGACGCTGCAGGGCCAGCCAATAAACTGCACAGAAACGCCACCTTGTGGTCATCCCCTGGGAAGTGCACCATCTGCGCGTTGATAAAAAGCTGCACCTGGCTCTGGAATGCGGAAAACAGCCGCCGGTCCCCCCAGAACTTTTCCGGCATCGCCACAAAACATTTCCTTCTGGGCACAGGGGCTGGAGGTGGTACCACAGGTGCCGCCTGGGGTGGGGCCGCCTGGGACAAAACCTCCACTTGACGTTGTAAGAACAAGACTGTCTGGGTCAAGTGAGCAATGTCCCCTCGCAACTCTGCAAAGACAGCCTGCATGTCAGCTGCAGCAACATCCATGGTGGCAGGCAAGAACAGGAAGCCGAAAAACAAAAGATGTCCAACCAGGAACCAGCAGCAAAGAGCAAGGAACAAAACAACCAAACCACCCCTCCAAAATGAGCACCAGGTGTCTGGTGGTTGGTGGAGTTTTATTCTGTTCTGTCTGGGTTTTCCCAGACCTCCACACCCACTGAAAAAACAGCCAGACACTCTGGTAAAATTCAAAAGTATTTATAACAGGAAAAAATAAGCACAAAGGAAAACCTGTCTTCACAGCAGACAGGTTTCAGATACATACAACAGGGTCCTGATGTCCAGTCAATTCCACAAGCTGCTTGCTGGCACACCCCCCCAAGGTTTCAAGAGTCCAAGGCACAAACCAGGATTGTAGCCACCAAAGTTCACAGTCAGGTCTCACAAATCTCCAAGATAAAACTCCACAAGCCAGGAAGGGAGGGGCCGCCTTTTATCCTTTCCCCAGAGCACCACACCCAAACCCAGCTGTGACCTCTAATGCTGGAAATACCTAGCCAATTGCGTTCTTCTCTCGTTTGCTCTCCTCTGTCGCATATTGATGAAGTCACTCGCATCGTCCCCCAGGGACTCCAGGCTGCTTGCTGAGGAGAGCTCCCCCTGGTGGAACTCTGGCTGTCCTTCTTCTCCAGCCTGGGATTCTGCTTCCTCGTCAGTCTGCAACTCCT
>NW_027248541.1:133632-138632 GCF_031021105.1 Erythrolamprus reginae | reverse complement strand
TCACCCTCACCCTAACTCTCACCCTACCTCGAACCCTAACCCTCACCCTAACCCTCACCCTACCTCGAACCCTAACCCTCACCCTCACCCTCACCCTAACCCTCACCCTCACCCTCATCATCACCCTCACCCTCACCCTAACCCTAACCCTAACCCTAACCATAAGCGTAAGCGTAAGCCTAACCCTCACCCTAACCCTCACCCTCACCCTAACCCTCACCCTCACACCAACCCTAACACCTAACCTAACCTCACCCTCACCCTCACCCTCACCCTAACCCTCACCCTCATCCTCACCCTCACCCTAACCCTAACCCTAACCGTAACCGTAACCGTAACCGTAACCGTAACCCTCACCCTAACCCTCACCCTAACCCTAACCCTAACCCTAACCCTCACCCTAACCCTAACCCTAACATTCACCCTCACTCTCACCCTAACCCTCACCCTAACCGTAACCCTCACCCTAACCCTAACCCTAACCCTCACTCTAACCCTAACCCTCACGTTCAGCCTCACCCTCACCCTAAC
Organism: Erythrolamprus reginae; assembly: GCF_031021105.1. NCBI lineage: Eukaryota > Metazoa > Chordata > Lepidosauria > Squamata > Dipsadidae > Erythrolamprus > Erythrolamprus reginae. Next base: position 138,101 of record NW_027248541.1, on the reverse strand, counting down.
CCTAACCTTAACCCTCACCCTAACCCTAACCCTAACCCTCACCCTCACCCTAACCCTAACCCTCACCCTCACCCTCACACCAACCCTAACCCTAACCCTAACCCTGTCACGCTGGGAATTGCCAGCCCTCATACACATTGAGAAACATCCAGTAGTTAGAGAGTTAACTCTGTCTAGTAAGGTAGCTCCTCCTGTGTGATGTAACTGTTTTGTTCACATCCTGTCCCTTCTTGGAGAAGAAGGGCGGTCCTTATTGTAGAGGACATATTCTTTCTCTATACATCCTAACCGGAGGATGTGCTTTTCTATGTCTCTTCAGACTTTTGTTGTTTTTATACTTTTCTAATAAAAATAACTAGTTCATTCGAACATGCTTGTCTGTACTTCAATATCCATCACCTCAGGAAGCTCCTGGCTCACTCCTCACGGGCTGAGCGCCTTGCCTAAGGTAAAGGGGGTCTCCTAATCTTGACATGGTAGCCGAGCACGGTTGTTATTGAAGTAATAGACCCCGCTTACATCCCGTAAGCTTCCTAGGAATTTTTCCCGAATGCCAGCGAAAAAGAAACGCAATCCTCTCACGCAATCATACGTTGATTCTCTCACGAGTGACCAGTTGGCCCAACTCAAGGAGACAATTCGTGTAACCGATTGTAAAAGGAATCCAACAATGTCTTTGCAAGGTGAGAAGGAAGTTCTTCCAGCTGACGCCTTCACTCATCAAACCGTAAGTGAATCTTACTTCATTGATGATGTAGAAACCAGGGAAAAGGATTGTAAATCTACCCAGGGTGAGCCCTCCGGCAGTCTTTCCATTAATCCTAGTGAAGATGAGGAGGAAGAGGAGACGTTAACTCTGTTCCCCTCACAATCATCTGGTACCCACGTTAAGGCACGAACCAAGACAAAGCACCTAGATGATTTTAGCTCTCTCACTTCTGCTAAAATAAAAGGAACTTCCTTAAACCTGCAGAAAATTGAAGAGCTCATTGACAAGGATGAGAAGGAGATAAATTCTTTAGAATCAGTTTGTCTCCATTTCGATAACCTTCCTACAATGAAAAAAATAGAGCAGCAAGAAATCTATTTCAGTTACTTAAAAAGGGCTGATAAAGCCAGCACTGAATTACGATCTCTGAAGAAACTCCAGCTTAGAATTCTTATAAAAAAGATGGAGGCTAAGACCCTGAAAAGTGCCACGTATGTTCATTCTTCACAGGGAGATAGCGTAGGAATGCACTCCTCCTATCCCCCCGAAGATACGCATGCGCACATCACTCACTCTCCAGTGGCTAAGCAAGTCTTCCTTGCTCAAATAACAAACATAGAGGCCTCAAAAGAGGGAAAAGGAGGGGCTAGTCACCCCACCGTAAAAAGCCGAATTTCCTGCAGTTTGAAACTAGAAGCAGTGCGGGGGGGCAAATCCCCCCATTGCAGCAAAGTTCCGCAGCAGCGGCCACTAGTGGATGGAATGCGCCAAAGGCACAGTTAATTCCTGAAACAAATGCATTTGAAGTGAAGCCTAATGCAATTAGAGTTTCCCTCAATACAAAAATGCAAAGGCAATCGGCTCCTCATGTTTTAGGTACTTCTGTTTCACCACAGAGACCTCCAGTCTTCATTCCACAGATGCAAGCACAACTTTCCCAGATGGGACAGCCACAAGGTTTGCCAGGAGGGGTCGGAGCTCAACTCCAACCACTCCCAGCACTTCAGATGAGTGCACCAACAAGGCGAACCATCACCTTTTCCTTTTTGAAAGGTGAGTTTGTGCTGTTACCAAAACGACTGGATTTTAAAGTATGGCTTTGCAGGATAGGACTGATCCTTATACTCATGTCTATAGACTCTGATGTTTTGTTCAACCCATGTCCTCCTAAATGGAAGAAGGCTGTTGACAGATTCAGCAGATATGCACTGCCTTTTAAATCTACTCAGAGACTCTGTAACATGCTAACTGAAGAAGCAGAGTTGCTGAACACTGGTTTTAGACCCATGTCAGCAGCATTTAAATCTAATTTGGCCAAGGGCGGTCAGCAGAAAACAAGTACTCCAAAGTACTCACGCCAGAAACCTTTTAAGAAGGATGACACTCGCAAATCTCCTGATGTGCAAAGTGTGAAGTCTGGCGAGACTGATCATCCACCTTATCCAACCCAGCCTAAGGGCGCGCACAAGAAAGGATCCAGAGGAAAGAGTTCTGGAGCTGCAAAGTCAACTCCCAAAGACTCAAAAGATGAGAAACCTACTTATGTTGGTACCATCCACCTCAGCACCGTTTCTGAGAAGAGTCCACTCTACGACATTCGTGAGTTATGGACCCTGGACAGCGGAGCAGCGGCACACATCGCATGCCGGAAAGAATCCTTCAGTGAGCTACACCAGACAGATGTCAAAGAAGTGTTTGGAGTTGGTGATCTTCGTTCCAAGGTGGAAGGAAAAGGAAAAGTCTTCGTCAAAGAACTGGACTCCCTTATCTCAAATGTTTTCTACGTTCCTACTGCCAAGAACAACATTCTTAGTGGATATTGCCTGAAAGAAGAATTGAAGGTTGTAATGAACTTTGGACTCAAAGACACTAACATCTTCAAGGATGGCAAACTTCTTGCTACTGCCATCCCCATCAAAGGTGTCTTTTATTTGCAACCAAAACCTGCCAGTAAAGGTGGTGTAAGTATAAGCGTTCCAAAGGGCGTATGCACAGGTCCAGAGAGAAACCCTGGTGCCACCGCTAGTTCAAAGGTTCTTAAAACCAATGAAACCCCTGAGGTTCCTAATGCTGTTAAAAATGTTAAACATGTGTTAACAAACAAATCTTTTCATTCCAGGTGCATTCACAGATGGCATCGTCGCTTGGGGCACGCTTCTTACCCCGTCTTAGCAAAGATGCCTGAATCTGCTGATGGTTTCACAATTGATGGGGCTTGCAAAGTTTACCTTGATTGTAGAATTTGTAACACTGCCAAATTTCAGGATCTCACAATCCCCAGATTTCCTGTCCGCCAGTGTACACGCATTTTTGAATTGGTCCATACCGACGTTGTCGGTCCATTTCGGCCTACTGTTGGTAAACGTAAGTATTTCTTAACTGTAGTTGACAGTTACTCACGATTTGGCTATGTTTTTCCTTTAAAACAAAAATCAGAGGCGTTTGAGGCTTTTAAAGGCTTTGCTGCAGATATACTTACCCAACACGACGTCTGGATTAAGTGGATTCAAAGTGATCGTGGAGGCGAACTTATGTCACAAGAGTTCCAAGGATGGATGGCCAGAAATGGGATCCTCAGGCAGACCTCATCATCAGGAGCGCAGCAGCACAACGATGTATGCGAACACAGAAGCGCGATTCTGCAGACAATGTTTCGTTGTCTCATTGAGGATGCGAACGTGGACTTTTCATACTGGGGCGAAGCATTAAGGTATGCTAATTACATTGTTAACAGAACATGGAGTAGCGTCATACAAGACACTCCTTATTACTTGCTTCATGGCAAAAAGCCTGATGTCCAGAACATCTACATTTTTGGTTGTTATGCCACTGTTAACATTCCAGTTGAACAGAGAAGAAAAGGAGGTCCTGTGTCTGAAAGAATGAGATTCATCGGTTTTGATGAAGTCTCCAAGTACCACAAATTTGCTGACTCTCATCACAGAGTTTACATTTCTAATTCAGCTAAATTTGAGGAAGACACAAATTGGTCCAGTATACATAGTAATGATACTTCAGTTTATTTTCCTAAGGATGGTATGGTGACACCTGATGACCAGGAAGCTGTGCCAGATGTTCCTGACATTCCATGTGATGAACAACCTTCAACAGTCGCAGAGGAAACCTCTTGTGATGAACTTGAAGGCGGAAATGATGATGAAGGATGGACCAGCGTTCCCAGACGTTCCAAGAGAACCACCAAAGGAACTCCTCCAAAGAGATTTGCACAGCAAGTATCTGAATCTCCTTATCTTTTCATGTGTAATAACCTTACACTTCCACCTGATCATTTTCACCAGATCAAACTTTTACCTAACTCTGAACAAGAAAAATGGTATGAGGCTATGGAACGCGAACTGGACTGTTTAAAGAAACTTAAAGTGTTCCAGCAGGTGGAGCCTCCTAACAAGAAGAAAGTCATTGGCACACGCTGGGTGTATAAAGTCAAACAAAATCCTAATGAAGGAAAGCTGTACAAAGCTAGACTTGTAGCTCAAGGATTCTCTCAAATTTATCCAGATGACTACACTGACACATATTCACCCACAGTCAGAAATGAGAGTGTCAAGATTGCCCTGATCACTGCTGTTGCTTTGGGCTTAGAAGTTTTTCAATTTGATGTAGAGACTGCCTATTTGAACGCTGATCTGAATGAAGAGATCTACGTCAAAGGTGCTCCCGGATTCCAGGACCGAGAAGGTGAGGTTTGGTATCTGAGCAAGTCTTTATACGGCCTCAAGCAGAGCGCCCTCTGCTGGTA